>NC_134356.1:577547-781292 GCF_048569485.1 Anomaloglossus baeobatrachus | reverse complement strand
AACGGCTCTCAGGGCGGCGCTGCAGCCAATCCGCGCCCAGATTATTGGCCTTTAATATAAATGAAAGCGATGGCCTTCATTCTGTGAAGCTCCTTAAACAAAGCCCCGGTATCTGCAGCGAGGAGCCGCCATGGAGCTTGTTTGCTATTACAAGGCCCAAATGTATTATTTATGCAATTTTCTTCAAAAAGAAAACCTGAAAGCGCAGATTTCATTCTGTCCTCGCCCACCATTGTCTCATGAATGTGAACGCCGCCGTTTTCTGCGCCAGGCCCAGGCGCCAATTTCCCTCCTTGTTTGAGGATGATGCTTTACAAAGTTTCCTCCACATTCAAAATAACAGTTTAATAAGTTTCTAGATAACGCGGGGTCCTAATAGATCGGCTTTCATCAGCGAGAGCACGCCGGGAACGTGTCCACATAATGCACGGAGGAAGAGGAGGTGAGGATGGAGGACTAAACGATTGGAGGATGGGAGGAGGTGAGGGGATGGGAGGACTAGACGATGGAGGATGGAGGAGGAGGTGAGGGATGGAGGACTAGACGATGGAGGAGGAGGAGGTGAGGAATGGAGGACTAGACGATGGAGGAGGAGGAGGTGAGGGATGGAGGACTAGACGATGGAGGAGGAGGAGGTGAGGGATGGAAGGACTAGACGATGGAGGAGGAGGGAGGAGGTGAGGGATGGAGGACTAACGATGGAGGATGAGGGAGGAGGTGAGGGATGGAGGACTAGACGATGGAGGCTGGAGGAGGTGAGGGATGGGAGGACTAGCCGATGGAGGAGGAGGAGGTGAGGATGGAGGACTAGACGATGGAGGAGGAGGAGGTGAGGGATGGAGGACTAGACGATGGAGGATGAGGAGGAGGTGAGGGATGGAGGACTAGACGATGGAGGAGGAGGAGGAGGTGAGGGATGGAGGACTAGAAGATGGAGGAGGAGGAGGTGAGAATGGAGGACTAGGACGATGGAGGAGGAGAGGTGAGGGGATGGAGGACTATGACGATGGAGGAGGAGGAGGTGAGGGATGGAGGACTAGACGATGGAGGAGGAGGAGGTGAGGGATGGAGGACTAGACGATGGAGGAGGAGGAGGTGAGGGATGGAGGACTAGACGATGGAGGAGGAGGAGGTGAGGAATGGAGGACTAGACGATGGAGGAGGGAGGAGGTGAGGGATGGAGGACTAGACCGATGGAGGAGGAGGAGGTGAGGGATGGAGGGAATAGACGATGGAGGAGGAGGAGGTGAGGGATGGAGGACTAAACGATGGAGGAGGAGGAGGAGGAGAGGGATGGAGGACTAGACGATGGAGGAGGAGGAGGAGAGGGATGGAGGACTAGACGATGGAGGAGGAGGAGGTGAGGGATGGAGGACTAGGACGATGGAGGAGGAGGAGGAGAGGGATGGAGGACTAGACGATGGAGGAGGAGGAGGTGAGGGATGGAGGGACTAGACGATGGAGGAGGAGGAGGAGGAGGAGAGGATGGAGGACTAGACGATGGAGGATGAGGAGGTGAGGGATGGAGGGACAAGACGATGGAGGATGAGGAGGTGAGGAATGGAGGACTAGACGATGGAGGAGGAGGAGGTGAGGGATGGAGGACTAGACGATGGAGGATGAGGAGGAGGTGAGGGATGGAGGATGAGGAGGAGGTGAGGGTGGAGGACTAGACGATGGAGGATGAGGAGGAGGTGAGGGATGGAGGACTAGACGATGGAGGAGGAGGAGGTGAGGGATGGAGGACTAGACGATGGAGGAGGAGGAGGTGAGGGATGGAGGACTAGACGATGGAGGAGGAGGAGGTGAGGGGATGGAGGACTAGACGATGGAGGAGGAGGAGGTGAGGGATGGAGGACTAGACGATGGAGGGAGGAGGAGGTGAGGGATGGAGGACTAGACGATGGAGGAGGAGGAGAGGGATGGGGACTAGACGATGGAGGAGGAGGAGGTGGAGGGATGGAGACTAGACGATGGAGGAGAGGAGGAGGTGAGGGATGGAGGACTAGACGATGGAGGAGGAGGAGGAGGTGAGGGATGGAGGACTAGAGATGGAGGAGGAGGTGAGGGATGGAGGACTAGACGATGAGGAGGAGGAGGAGGTGAGGGATGGAGGACTAGACGATGGAGGAGGAGGAGGAGGTGAGGGATGGAGGACTAGACGATGGAGGAGGAGGTGAGGGATGGAGGACTAGACGATGGAGGAGGAGGAGGAGGTGAGGGATGGAGGACTAGACGATGGAGGAGGATGAGAAGGTGAGGGATGGAGGACTAGATGATGATGGAGGAGGAGGAGGTGAGGGATGGAGGACTAGACGATGATGGAGGAGGAGGAGGTGAGGGATGGAGGATTAGACGATGGAGGAGGAGGAGGAGGTGAGGGATGGAGGACTAGATGATGGAGGAGGAGGAGGAGGTGAGGGATGGAGGACTAGACGATGATGGAGGAGGAGGAGGTGAGGGATGGAGGACTAGACGATGGAGGAGGAGGAGGAGGTGAGGGATGGAGGACTAGACGATGGAGGAGGAGGAGGTGAGGGATGGAGGACTAGACGATGATGGAGGAGGAGGAGGTGAGGGATGGAGGACTAGACGATGGAGGATGAGGAGGAGGTGAGGGATGGAGGACTAGACGATGGAGGATGAGGAGGAGGTGAGGATGGAGGACTAGACGATGGAGGATGAGGAGGAGGTGAGGGATGGAGGACTAGACGATGGAGGATGAGGAGGAGGTGAGGATGGAGGACTAGACGATGGAGGAGCAGGAGGAGGTGAGGGATGGAGGACTAGACGATGGAGGAGGAGAGGAGGTGAGGGATGGAGGACTAGACGATGGAGGAGGAGGTGAGGGATGGAGGACTAGACGATGGAGGAGGAGGTGAGGGATGGAGGCCTAGACGATGGAGGAGGAGGAGGTGAGGGATGGAGGACTAGACGATGGAGGAGGAGTAGGAGGAGGAGAGGGATGGAGGACTAGATGATGGAGGAGGAGGAGGTGAGGAATGGAGGACTAGATGATGGAGGAGGAGGAGGTGAGGGATGGAGGACTAGACGATGGAGGAGGAGGAGGTGAGGGATGGAGGACTAGACGATGGAGGAGGAGGAGGAGGAGGAGAGGGATGGAGGACTAGACGATGGAGGATGAGGAGGTGAGGGATGGAGGACAAGACGATGGAGGATGAGGAGGTGAGGAATGGAGGACTAGACGATGGAGGAGGAGGAGGTGAGGGATGGAGGACTAGGACGATGGAGGATGAGGAGGAGGTGAGGGATGGAGGATGAGGAGGAGGTGAGGGATGGAGGACTAGACGATGGAGGATGAGGAGGAGGTGAGGGATGGAGGACTAGACGATGGAGGAGGAGGAGGTGAGGGATGGAGGACTAGACGATGGAGGAGGAGGAGGTGAGGGATGGAGGACTAGACGATGGAGGAGGAGGAGGTGAGGAATGGAGGACTAGAACGATGGAGGAGGGAGGAGGTGAGGGATGGAGGACTAGACGATGGAGGAGGAGGAGGTGAGGGATGGAGGACTAGACGATGGAGGAGGAGAGGTGAGGGATGGAGGACTAGACGATGGAGGAGGAGGAGGTGAGGGATGGAGGACTAGACGATGGAGGAGGAGGAGGTGAGGGATGGAGGACTAGACGATGGAGGATGAGGAGGAGGTGTGGGATGGAGGACTAGACGATGGAGGAGGAGGAGGAGGTGAGGGATGGAGGACTAGAAGATGGAGGAGGAGGAGGTGAGGGATGGAGGACTAGACGATGGAGGAGGAGGAGTAGGTGAGGGATGGAGGACTAGACGATGGAGGAGGAGGAGGAGGAGGTGAGGGATGGAGGACTAGACGATGGAGGAGGAGGTGAGGATGGAGGACTAGACGATGGAGGAGGAGGAGGAGGTGAGGGATGGAGGACTAGACGATGGAGGAGGAGGAGAAGGTGAGGGATGGAGGACTAGATGATGATGGAGGAGGAGGAGGTGAGGGATGGAGACTAGACGATGATGGAGGAGGAGGAGGTGAGGGATGGAGGATTAGACGATGGAGGAGGAGGAGGAGGTGAGGGATGGAGGACTAGATGATGGAGGAGGAGGAGGAGGTGAGGGATGGAGGACTAGACGATGATGGAGGAGGAGGAGGTGAGGGATGGAGGACTAGACGATGGAGGAGGAGGAGGAGGTGAGGGATGGAGGACTAGACGATGGAGGAGGAGGAGGTGAGGGATGGAGGACTAGACGATGATGGAGGAGGAGGAGGTGAGGGATGGAGGACTAGACGATGGAGGATTGAGGAGGAGGTGAGGGATGGAGGACGAGACGATGGAGGATGAGGAGGAGGTGAGGGATGGAGGACTAGACGATGGAGGATGAGGAGGAGGTGAGGGATGGAGGACTAGACGATGGAGGATGAGGAGGAGGTGAGGGATGGAGGACTAGACGATGGAGGAGCAGGAGGAGGTGAGGGATGGAGGACTAGACGATGGAGGAGGAGGAGGAGGTGAGGGATGGAGGACTAGACGATGGAGGAGGAGGTGAGGGATGGAGGACTAGACGATGGAGGAGGAGGTGAGGGATGGAGGCCTAGACGATGGAGGAGGAGGAGGAGGTGAGGGATGGAGGACTAGACGATGGAGGAGGAGTAGGAGGAGGAGAGGGATGGAGGACTAGACGATGGAGGAGGAGGAGGTGAGGAATGGAGGACTAGATGATGGAGGAGGAGGAGGTGAGGGATGGAGGACTAGACGATGGAGGAGGAGGAGGTGAGGGATGGAGGACTAGACGATGGAGGAGGAGGAGGAGGAGGAGAGGGATGGAGGACTAGACGATGGAGGATGAGGAGGTGAGGGATGGAGGACAAGACGATGGAGGATGAGGAGGTGAGGAATGGAGGACTAGACGATGGAGGAGGAGGAGGTGAGGGATGGAGGACTAGACGATGGAGGATGAGGAGGAGGTGAGGGATGGAGGATGAGGAGGAGGTGAGGGATGGAGGACTAGACGATGGAGGATGAGGAGGAGGTGAGGGATGGAGGACTAGACGATGGAGGAGGAGGAGGTGAGGGATGGAGGACTAGACGATGGAGGAGGAGGAGGTGAGGAATGGAGGACTAGACGATGGAGGAGGAGGAGGTGAGGGATGGAGGACTAGACGATGGAGGAGGAGGAGGTGAGGGATGGAGGACTAGACGATGGAGGAGGAGGAGGTGAGGGATGGAGGACTAGACGATGGAGGATGAGGAGGAGGTGAGGGATGGAGGACTAGACGATGGAGGAGGAGGAGGAGGTGAGGGATGGAGGACTAGAAGATGGAGGAGGAGGAGGTGAGGGATGGAGGACTAGACGATGGAGGAGGAGGAGGAGGTGAGGGATGGAGGACTAGACGATGGAGGAGGAGGAGGTGAGGGATGGAGGACTAGACGATGGAGGAGGAGGTGAGGGATGGAGGACTTGACGATGGAGGAGGAGGAGGAGGTGAGGGATGGAGGACTAGACGATGGAGGAGGAGGAGGAGGTGAGGGATGGAGGACTAGATGATGATGGAGGAGGAGGAGGTGAGGGATGGAGGACTAGACGATGATGGAGGAGGAGGAGGTGAGGGATGGAGGATTAGACGATGGAGGAGGAGGAGGAGGTGAGGGATGGAGGACTAGACGATGGAGGAGGAGGAGGAGGTGAGGGATGGAGGACTAGACGATGATGGAGGAGGAGGAGGTGAGGGATGGAGGACTAGACGATGGAGGAGGAGGAGGAGGTGAGGGATGGAGGACTAGACGATGGAGGAGGAGGAGGTGAGGGATGGAGGACTAGACGATGATGGAGGAGGAGGAGGTGAGGGATGGAGGACTAGACGATGGAGGATGAGGAGGAGGTGAGGGATGGAGGACTAGACGATGGAGGATGAGGAGGAGGTGAGGGATGGAGGACTAGACGATGGAGGATGAGGAGGAGGTGAGGGATGGAGGACTAGATGATGGAGGATGAGGAGGAGGTGAGGGATGGAGGACTAGACGATGGAGGAGCAGGAGGAGGTGAGGGATGGAGGACTAGACGATGGAGGAGGAGGAGGTGAGGGATGGAGGACTAGACGATGGAGGAGGAGGTGAGGGATGGAGGACTAGACGATGGAGGAGGAGGTGAGGGATGGAGGCCTAGACGATGGAGGAGGAGGAGGTGAGGGATGGAAGACTAGACGATGGAGGAGGAGGAGGAGGTGAGGGATGGAGGACGAGACGATGGAGGAGGAGGAGGTGAGGGATGGAGGACTAGACGATGGAGGATGAGGAGGAGGTGAGGGATGGAGGACTAGACGATGGAGGATGAGGAGGAGGTGAGGGATGGAGGACTAGACGATGGAGGATGAGGAGCAGGTGAGGGATGGAGGACTAGACGATGGAGGAGGAGGAGGAGGTGAGGGATGGAGGACTAGACAATGGAGGATGAGGAGGAGGTGAGGGATGGAGGACTAGACGATGGAGGAGGAGGAGGAGGTGAGGGATGGAGGACTAGACGATGGAGGAGGAGGAGGAGGTGAGGGATGGAGGACTAGACGATGGAGGAGGAGGAG
Organism: Anomaloglossus baeobatrachus; assembly: GCF_048569485.1. NCBI lineage: Eukaryota > Metazoa > Chordata > Amphibia > Anura > Aromobatidae > Anomaloglossus > Anomaloglossus baeobatrachus. Next base: position 774,729 of record NC_134356.1, on the reverse strand, counting down.
GTGAGGGATGGAGGACTAGACAATGGAGGAGGAGGAGGAGGTGAGGGATGGAGGACTAGACGATGGAGGAGGAGGAGGAGGTGAGGGATGGAGGACTAGATGATGATGGAGGAGGAGGAGGTGAGGGATGGAGGACTAGACGATGATGGAGGAGGAGGAGGTGAGGGATGGAGGATTAGACGATGGAGGAGGAGGAGGTGAGGGATGGAGGACTAGACGATGGAGGAGGAGGAGGAGGTGAGGGATGGAGGACTAGACGATGATGGAGGAGGAGGAGGTGAGGGATGGAGGACTAGACGATGGAGGAGGAGGAGGAGGTGAGGGATGGAGGACTAGACGATGGAGGAGGAGGAGGTGAGGGATGGAGGACTAGACGATGATGGAGGAGGAGGAGGTGAGGGATGGAGGACTAGACGATGGAGGATGAGGAGGAGGTGAGGGATGGAGGACTAGACGATGGAGGATGAGGAGGAGGTGAGGGATGGAGGACTAGACGATGGAGGATGAGGAGGAGGTGAGGGATGGAGGACTAGACGATGGAGGATGAGGAGGAGGTGAGGGATGGAGGACTAGACGATGGAGGAGCAGGAGGAGGTGAGGGATGGAGGACTAGACGATGGAGGAGGAGGAGGTGAGGGATGGAGGACTAGACGATGGAGGAGGAGGTGAGGGATTTAGGACTAGACGATGGAGGAGGAGGTGAGGGATGGAGGCCTAGACGATGGAGGAGGAGGAGGTGAGGGATGGAAGACTAGACGATGGAGGAGGAGGAGGTGAGGGATGGAGGACTAGACGATGGAGGAGGAGGAGGTGAGGGATGGAGGACTAGACGATGGAGGATGAGGAGGAGGTGAGGGATGGAGGACTAGACGATGGACGATGAGGAGGAGGTGAGGGATGGAGGACTAGACGATGGAGGATGAGGAGCAGGTGAGGGATGGAGGACTATACGATGGAGGAGGAGGAGGAGGTGAGGGATGGAGGACTAGACAATGGAGGATGAGGAGGAGGTGAGGGATGGAGGACTAGACGATGGAGGAGGAGGAGGTGAGGGATGGAGGACTAGACGATGGAGGAGGAGGAGGAGGTGAGGGATGGAGGACTAGACGATGGAGGAGGAGGTGAGGGATGGAGGACTAGACGATGGAGGAGGAGGAGGAGGTAAGGGATGGAGGACTAGACGATGGAGGAGGAGGTGAGAGATGGAGGACTAGACGATGGAGGAGGAGGAGGTGAGGGATGGAGGACTAGATGATGATGGAGGAGGAGGAGGTGAGGGATGGAGGATTAGACGATGGAGGAGGAGGAGGAGGTGAGGGATGGAGGACTAGACGATGGAGGAGGAGGAGGTGAGGGATGGAGGACTAGACGATGATGGAGGAGGAGGAGGTGAGGGATGGAGGACTAGACGATGGAGGAGGAGAAGGAGGTGAGGGATGGAGGACTAGACGATGGAGGAGGAGGAGGAGGTGAGGGATGGAGGACTAGACGATGGAGGAGGAGGAGGAGGTGAGGGATGGAGGACTAGACGATGATGGAGGAGGAGGAGGTGAGGGATGGAGGACTAGACGATGGAGGAGGAGGAGGAGGTGAGGGATGGAGGACTAGACGATGGAGGAGGAGGAGGTGAGGGATGGAGGACTAGACGATGATGGAGGAGGAGGAGGTGAGGGATGGAGGACTAGACGATGGAGGATGAGGAGGAGGTGAGGGATGGAGGACTAGACGATGGAGGATGAGGAGGAGGTGAGGGATGGAGGACTAGACGATGGAGGATGAGGAGCAGGTGAGGGATGGAGGACTAGACGATGGAGGAGGAGGAGGAGGTGAGGGATGGAGGACTAGACAATGGAGGATGAGGAGGAGGTGAGGGATGGAGGACTAGACGATGGAGGAGGAGGAGGAGGTGAGGGATGGAGGACTAGACGATGGAGGAGGAGGAGGTGAGGGATGGAGGACTAGACGATGGAGGAGGAGGAGGTGAGGGATGGAGGACTAGACAATGGAGGAGGAGGAGGAGGTGAGGGATGGAGGACTAGACGATGGAGGAGGAGGAGGAGGTGAGGGATGGAGGACTAGATGATGATGGAGGAGGAGGAGGTGAGGGATGGAGGACTAGACGATGATGGAGAAGGAGGAGGTGAGGGATGGAGGATTAGACGATGGAGGAGGAGGAGGAGGTGAGGGATGGAGGACTAGACGATGGAGGAGGAGGAGGAGGTGAGGGATGGAGGACTAGACGATGATGGAGGAGGAGGAGGTGTGGGATGGAGGACTAGACGATGGAGGAGGAGGAGGAGGTGAGGGATGGAGGACTAGACGATGGAGGAGGAGGAGGTGAGGGATGGAGGACTAGACGATGATGGAGGAGGAGGTGAGGGATGGAGGACTAGACGATGGAGGATGAGGAGGAGGTGAGGGATGGAGGACTAGACGATGGAGGATGAGGAGGAGGTGAGGGATGGAGGACTAGACGATGGAGGATGAGGAGGAGGTGAGGGATGGAGGACTAGACGATGGAGGATGAGGAGGAGGTGAGGGATGGAGGACTAGATGATGGAGGAGCAGGAGGAGGTGAGGGATGGAGGACTAGACGATGGAGGAGGAGGAGGTGAGGGATGGAGGACTAGACGATGGAGGAGGAGGTGAGGGATGGAGGACTAGACGATGGAGGAGGAGGTGAGGGATGGAGGCCTAGACGATGGAGGAGGAGGAGGTGAGGGATGGAAGACTAGACGATGGAGGAGGAGGAGGTGAGGGATGGAGGACTAGACGATGGAGGAGGAGGAGGTGAGGGATGGAGGACTAGACGATGGAGGATGAGGAGGAGGTGAGGGATGGAGGACTAGACGATGGAGGATGAGGAGGAGGTGAGGGATGGAGGACTAGACGATGGAGGATGAGGAGCAGGTGAGGGATGGAGGACTAGACGATGGAGGAGGAGGAGGTGAGGGATGGAGGACTAGACAATGGAGGATGAGGAGGAGGTGAGGGATGGAGGACTAGACGATGGAGGAGGAGGAGGTGAGGGATGGAGGACTAGACGATGGAGGAGGAGGAGGAGGTGAGGGATGGAGGACTAGACGATGGAGGAGGAGGTGAGGGATGGAGGACTAGACGATGGAGGAGGAGGAGGAGGTAAGGGATGGAGGACTAGACGATGGAGGAGGAGGTGAAAGATGGAGGACTAGACGATGGAGGAGGAGGAGGTGAGGGATGGAGGATTAGACGATGGAGGAGGAGGAGGAGGTGAGGGATGGAGGACTAGACGATGGAGGAGGAGGAGGTGAGGGATGGAGGACTAGACGATGATGGAGGAGGAGGAGGTGAGGGATGGAGGACTAGACGATGGAGGAGGAGAAGGAGGTGAGGGATGGAGGACTAGACGATGGAGGAGGAGGAGGAGGTGAGGGATGGAGGACTAGACGATGGAGGAGGAGGAGGAGGTGAGGGATGGAGGACTAGACGATGATGGAGGAGGAGGAGGTGAGGGATGGAGGACTAGACGATGGAGGAGGAGGAGGAGGTGAGGGATGGAGGACTAGACGATGGAGGAGGAGGAGGTGAGGGATGGAGGACTAGACGATGATGGAGGAGGAGGAGGTGAGGGATGGAGGACTAGACGATGGAGGATGAGGAGGAGGTGAGGGATGGAGGACTAGACTATGGAGGATGAGGAGGAGGTGAGGGATGGAGGACTAGACGATGGAGGATGAGGAGGAGGTGAGGGATGGAGGACTAGACGATGGAGGAGGAGGAGGAGGTGAGGGATGGAGGACTAGACGATGGAGGAGGAGGTGAGGGATGGAGGAGTAGACGATGGAGGAGGAGGTGAGGGATGGAGGCCTAGACGATGGAGGAGGAGGAGGTGAGGGATGGAAGACTAGACGATGGAGGAGGAGGAGGAGGTGAGGGATGGAGGACTAGACGATGGAGGAGGAGGAGGTGAGGGATGGAGGACTAGACGATGGAGGATGAGGAGGAGGTGAGGGATGGAGGACTAGACGATGGAGGATGAGGAGGAGGTGAGGGATGGAGGAGTAGACGATGGAGGATGAGGAGCAGGTGAGGGATGGAGGACTAGACGATGGAGGAGGAGGTGAGGGATGGAGGACTAGACAATGGAGGATGAGGAGGAGGTGAGGGATGGAGGACTAGACGATGGAGGAGGAGGAGGAGGTGAGGGATGGAGGACTAGACGATGGAGGAGGAGGAGGAGGTGAGGGATGGAGGACTAGACGATGGAGGAGGAGGAGGTGAGGGATGGAGGACTAGACGATGGAGGAGGAGGAGGAGGTAAGGGATGGAGGACTAGACGATGGAGGAGGAGGAGGTGAGGGATGGAGGACTAGACGATGGAGGAGGAGGAGGTGAGGGATGGAGGACTAGACAATGGAGGAGGAGGAGGTGAGGGATGGAGGACTAGACGATGGAGGAGGTGAGGGATGGAGGACTAGACGATGGAGGAGGTGAGGGATGGAGGACTAGACAATGGAGGATGAGGGGAAGGAGTAGAAGGGATGGAGGACAAGATGATGGAGGATGAGGGGAAGGAATAGAATGGATGGAGGACAAGATGATGGAGGATGAGGAGAAGGAGTAGAAGGGATGGAGGACAAGAATTGAGTATACAAAAATACTTAATTCAGCCATTTCATAGACTCAGGTATATAGTTCAGTAGATGTGAACTAACACACATATTTGTGAATGCTTTTGTGTTTTTACTAACATGTATATATGTATATTATATATTCAGTGTATTTTCCTTAGACACAGTGTGTGTATATACAGTATATATATATATATATATATATACCAGCACATGTAATCCTAAAGATAGCTGCCGTATCCTGTCTACACCCAAAGGAGATGATATACAAAAGAAATTCCTGGAGCCTGGACTGACCAATCAGGAAGAGACTATGCAGATCTATATGTCTTGAAGCTCTGACCCACGATATTTGATTGGACTGTATTTTGTCCACGCCCTTCACTTCTCAAGAGTTGTGGAAAGTTTCAAACAATAAAGACCACTTGGTCAGTGCCAGTCATGGAGATAGATGTAACTGACTCGCTGTCCGTTATTATTTAATCTCACGTGCACACATGACAGTTTAATTTGAAACAGCGGTCAGATCCCGAGAGATCCTTGAGTTTCATCATCATCGTCATTTTAACCTTGACAAAGGGATGGAGGACTAGATGATGGAGGATGAGGAGAAGGAGTAGAAGGGATGGAGGACAAGATGATGGAGGATGAGGAGAAGGAGTAGTAGGGATGGAGGACTAGACGATGGAGGATGAGGTGAAGGAGTAGAAGGGATGGAGGACAAGATGATGGAGGATGAGGAGAAGGAGTAGAAGGGATGGAGGACTAGACGATGGAGGACGAGGAGAAGGACTAGAAGGGTTGGAGGACAAGACGATGGAGGAGGAGGTGAGGGATGGAGGACAAGATGATGGAGCAGGTGAGGGATGGAGGACTAGACGATGGAGGATGAGGAGTAGAAGGGATGGAGCACAAGTTGATGGAGGAGGAGGACGAGGTAAAGGAGTAGAAGGGATGAGGACAAGATGATGGAGGATGAAGAGGTGGTGAAGGAATAGAAGGGATGGAGGACAAGATGATGGAGGATGAGGAGAAGCAGTAGAAGGGATGGAGGACTAGGCGATGGAGGATGAGGAGAAGGAGTAGAAGGGATGGAGGACAAGATGATGGAGGATGAAGAGGTGGTGAAGGAATTGAAGGGATGGAGGACAAGATGATGGAGGATGAGGAGAAGGAGTAGAAGGGATGGAGGACTAGACAATGGAGGATGAGGAGGTGAGGGATGGAGGACTAGACGATTGAGGATGAGGAAGTGAGGGATGGAGGACTAGACGATGAAGGATGAGGAGGTGGAGGATGGAGGACAAGACGATGGAGGAGGAGGTGAGGGATGGAGGACAAGATGATGGAGCAGGTGAGGGATGGAGGACTAGACGATGGAGGATGAGGAGTAGAAGGGATGGAGCACAAGTTGATGGAGGAGGAGGACGAGGTAAAGGAGTAGAAGGGATGAGGACAAGATGATGGAGGATGAAGAGGTGGTGAAGGAATAGAAGGGATGGAGGACAAGATGATGGAGGATGAGGAGAAGCAGTAGAAGGGATGGAGGACTAGACGATGGAGGATGAGGAGAAGGAGTGAAAGGGATGGAGGACAAGATGATGGAGGATGAAGAGGTGGTGAAGGAATTGAAGGGATGGAGGACAAGATGATGGAGGATGAGGAGAAGGAGTAGAAGGGATGGAAGACTAGACGATGGAGGATGAGGAGGTGAGGGATGGAGGACTAGACGATGGAGGATGAGGAAGTGAGGGATGGAGGACTAGACGATGAAGGATGAGGAGGTGGAGGATGGAGGACTAGACGATGAAGGATGAGGAGGTGGAGGATGGAGGGCAAGACGATGGAGGAGGAGGAGGTGAGGGATGGAGGACTAGACGATGGAGGAGGTGAGGGATGGAGGACAAGACAATGGAGGCGGTGAGGGATGAAGGACTAGACGATGGAGGAGGAGGAGAAGGAGTAGAAGGGATAGAGGACAAGACGATGGAGGAGGAGGTGGTGAGGGATGGAGGACTAGACAATGGAGGATGAGGAGAAGGAGTAGAAGGGATGGAGGACAAGACGATGAAGGATGAGGAGAAGGAGTAGAAGGGATGGAGGACAAGATGATGGAGGATGAGGTGGTGAGGGATGGAGGACTAGACAATGAACGAGGTGAAGGATGGAAGACAAGACGATGGAGGATGAGGAGAAGGAGTAGAAGGGATGGAGGACAAGACGATGAAGGATGAGGAGAAGGAGTAGAAGGGATGGAGGACAAGATGATGGAGGATGAGGAGAAGGAGTAGAAGAGATGGAGGACTAGACAATGGAGGATGAGGAGAAGGAGTAGAAGGGAGGGAGGACTAGACGATGGAGGATGATTAGAAGGAGTAGAAGGGATGAAGGACTAGATGATGGAGCATGAGGAGAAGGAGTAGAGGGGATAGAGGACAAGACGATGGAGGAGGAAGAGGTGAGGGATGGAGGACAAGACGATGGAGGAGGTGAGGGATGGAGGACTAGACTATGGAGGATGAGGAGGAGTAGAAGGGATGGAGGACAAGACGATGGAGGATGAGGAGAAGGAGTAGAAGGGATGGAGGACAAGATGATGGAGGATGATGAAGAGGTGGTGAAGGAATAGAAGGGATGGAGGACAAGATGATGGCGGATGAGGAGAAGGAGTAGAAGGGATGGAGGACAAGATGGAGGATGAAGAGGTGGTGAGGGAATTGAAGGGATGGAGGACAAGATGATGGCGGATGAGGAGAAGGAGTAGAAGGGATGGAGGACAAGATGGAGGATGAAGAGGTGGTGAGGGAATTGAAGGGATGGAGGACAAGATGATGGAGGATGAGGAGGAGTAGAAGGAATGGAGGAGGACTAGACGATGGAGGATGAGGAGAAGGAGTAGAAGGGATGGAGGACAAGATGATGGAGGATGAAAAGGTGAAGGAATAGAAGGGATGGAGGACAAGATGATGGAGGTTGAGGAGAAGGAGTAGAAGGGATGGAGGACAAGACGATGGAGCAGGTGAGGGATGGAGGACTAGACGATGGATGATGAGGAGTAGAAGGGATGGAGCACAAGTTGATGGAGGAGGAGGATGAGGTAAAGGAGTAGAAGGGATGGAGGACAAGATGATGGAGGATGAAGAGGTGGTGAAGGAATAGAAGGGATGGAGGACAAGACGATGGAGGATGAAGAGAAGGAGTAGAAGGGATGAAGGACAAGACGATGGAGGATGAGGAGAAGGAGTAGAAGGGATGGAGGACAAGATGATGGAGGATGAGGAGGAGTAGAAGGAATGGAGGACAAGATGATGGAGGATGAGGAGAAGGAGTAGAAGGGATGGAAGACTAGACGATGGAGGATGAGGAGAAGGAGTAGAAGGGATGGAGGACAAGATGATGGAGGATGAAGAGGTGGTGAAGGAATTGAAGGGATGGAGGACAAGATGATGGAGGATGAGGAGAAGGAGTAGAAGGGATGGAGGACTAGACGATGGAGGATGAGGAGGTGAGGGATGGAGGACTAGACGATGGAGGATGAGGAAGTGAGGGATGGAGGACTAGATGATGAAGGATGAAGAGGTGGAGGATGGAGGACAAGACGATGGAGGAGGAGGAGGAGGTGGAGGATGGAGGACAAGACGATGGAGTAGGAGGAGGAGGTGAGGGATGGAGGACAAGACAATGGAGGAGGTGAGGGATGGAGGACTAGACGATGGAGGAGGAGGAGAAGGAGTAGAAGGGATAGAGGACAAGACGATGGAGGAGGAGGTGGTGAGGGATGGAGGACTAGACAATGGACGAGGTGAGGGATGGAGGACTAGACAATGGAGGATGAGGAGAAGGAGTAGAAGGGATGGAGGACAAGACGATGAAGGATGAGGAGAAGGAGTAGAAGGTATGGAGGATAACATGATGGAGGATGAGGAGAAGGAGTAGAAGAGATAGAGGACTAGATGATGGAGGATGAGAAGAAGGAGTAGAAGGGATGGAGGACTAGACGATGTAGGATGAGGAGGTGAGGGATGGAGGACTAGACGATGGAGGATGAGGAGGAGTAGAAGGGATGGAGGACAAGATGATGCAGGATGAGGAGAAGGAGTAGAAGGGATGGAGGACAAGATGATGGAGGTTGAGGAGAAGGAGTAGAAGGGATGGAGGACAAGATGATGGCGGATGATGAAGAGGTGGTGAAGGAATAGAAGGGATGGAGGACAAGATGATGGAGGTTGAGGAGGAGTAAAAGGGATGGAGGACGATGGAGGAGGAAGAGGTGAGGGATGGAGGAGAAGATGATGGAGGATGAAGAGGTGGTGAGGGAATTGAAGGGATGGAGGACAAGATGATGGAGGATGAGGAGAAGGAGTAGAAGGGATGGAGGACAAGATGATGGAGGATGAGGAGGAGTAGAAGGAATGGAGGAGGACTAGACGATAGAGGATGAGGAGAAGGAGTAGAAGGGATGGAGGACAAGATGATGGAAGATGAATAGGTGGTGAAGGAATAGAAGGGATGGAGGACAAGATGATGGAGGATGAAGAGGTGGTGAAGGAATAGAATGGATGGAGGACAAGATGATGGAGGATGAGGAGAAGGAGTAGAAGGGATGGAGGACTAGACGATGGAGGATGAGGAGAAGGAGTAGAAGGGATGGAGGACAAGACGATGGAGGAGGAGGAGGTGAGGGATGGAGGTCAAGATGATGGAGCAGGTGAGGGATGGAGGACTAGACGTTGGAGGATGAGGAGTAGAAGGGATGGAGGATGTAAGGTTGCACCCCGCAACCTGGGGGTTCAGCTCGCTTGCAGCGGGGTGAGGTAGCTTCAGCAACACATCTACAGTCTTTTTATAAAAATTCCAGCCGTGTATTAAAAACTTGTCATAAACGGCAAACATTAAACATAACCGGCCTCTCCTGGCTTAAGGCAAAAACATAGCACAACCACATACCGCGGGCCTCCAGTCCAATACAGTCTCTATTGGAAGTGTGGCGCCTGTACACACTGGCTCCTGCCAGCGAACAACACTTGCTGTGGCTCCTTCCAAGCACCCAGAGACACTCTGCAGACTCCTGTCTGTTTCTCCACTCCAGGACAGCTTTGGTCCAGTAGCCACAGCACTAACCAGCCTGGTGCACACTACTTCCAGTCTAAACCCAGACTGAATTCCAGAGCCCCGTGTTCAGCCTCCACACAGGCTGATACATCCAGAGCTCCCTGCTCTGCTCTCACACTCTGCAGAACACACACGGAGTCTCCTAAATCAGACTGGACACACCCACAGGTGGAGGTCTGTGATTCTCCAGACCTGCACAGCACACAGGCATTATTAAAGGGAACCTGACACTTATATGCAGAAACAAGCCTTTGTGGAACTACAAGTCCCATAGCAACCTCTTCAGTTTAATATCGCAGCGACCTTCTCCACTGCGACATATAGCGACCATTTACCACATTGGTGGTCGCTATCTCACAAGGACAAGATGATGGATGAGGAGGACAAGGTAAAGGATTAGAAAGGATGGAGGAGGACAAGGCGATGGAGGATGAGGACGTGGTGAGGAATGGAGGACAAGACGACGGAGGATGAGGAGGAGTAGAAGGGATGGATGACTAGACAATGGAAGAGGAGGTGAGGGATGGAGGACTAGACGATGGAGGACGAGGAGAAGGAGTAGAAGGGATGGAGGACAAGGTGATGGAGGATGAGGCAAAGGAGTAGAAGGGAATGGAGGACAAGATGATAGAGGATGAGGTGGTGAGGGATGGAGGACTAGACAATGGACGAGGTGAAGGATGGAGGACAAGACGATGGAGGATGAGGAGAAGGAGTAGAAGGGATGGAGGACAAGACGATGAAGGATGAGGAGAAGGAGTAGAAGGGATGGAGGACAAGATGATGGAGGATGAGGAGAAGGAGTAGAAGGGATGGAGGACAAGATGATGGAGGATGATGAAGAGGTGGTGAAGGAATAGAAGGGATGGAGGACAAGATGATGGCGGATGAGGAGAAGGAGTAGAAGGGATGGAGGACAAGATGGAGGATGAAGAGGTGGTGAGGGAATTGAAGGGATGGAGGACAAGATGATGGAGGATGAGGAGGAGTAGAAGGAATGGAGGAGGACTAGACGATGGAGGATGAGGAGAAGGAGTAGAAGGGATGGAGGACAAGATGATGGAGGATGAAAAGGTGAAGGAATAGAAGGGATGGAGGACAAGATGATGGAGGTTGAGGAGAAGGAGTAGAAGGGATGGAGGACAAGACGATGGAGGAGGTGAGGGATGGAGGACTAGACGATGGAGGATGAGGAGTAGAAGGGATGGAGCACAAGTTGATGGAGGAGGAGGACGAGGTAAAGGAGTAGAAGGGATGGAGGACAAGATGATGGAGGATGAAGAGGTGGTGAAGGAATAGAAGGGATGGAGGACAAGACGATGGAGGATGAGGAGAAGGAGTAGAAGGGATGGAAGACAAGACGATGGAGGATGAGGAGAAGGAGTAGAAGGGATGGAGGACAAGATGATGGAGGATTAGAAGGAGTAGAAGGAATGGAGGACAAGATGATGGAGGATGAGGAGAAGGAGTAGAAGGGATGGAGGACTAGACGATGGAGGATGAGGAGAAGGAGTAGAAGGGATGGAGGACAAGATGATGGAGGATGAAGAGGTGGTGAAGGAATTGAAGGGATGGAGGACAAGATGATGGAGGATGAGGAGAAGGAGTAGAAGGGATGGAGGACTAGACGATGGAGGATGAGGAGGTGAGGGATGGAGGACTAGACGATGGAGGATGAGGAAGTGAGGGATGGAGGACTAGATGATGAAGGATGAGGAGGTGGAGGATGGAGGACAAGACGATGGAGGAGGAGGTGGACGATGGAGGACAAGATGATGGAGTAGGAGGAGGAGGTGAGGGATGGAGGACAAGACAATGGAGGAGGTGAGGGATGGAGGACTAGACGATGGAGGAGGAGGAGAAGGAGTAGAAGGGATAGAGGACAAGACAATGGAGGAGGAGGTGGAGGATGGAGGACAAGACGATGGAGTAGGAGGAGGAGGTGAGGGATGGAAGACAAGACAATGGAGGAGGTGAGGGATGGAGGACTAGACGATGGAGGAGGAGGAGAAGGAGTAGAAGGGATAGAGGACAAGACGATGGAGGAGGAGGTGGTGAGGGATGAAGGACTAGACAATGGACGAGGTGAGGGATGGAGGACTAGACAATGGAGGATGAGGAGAAGGAGTAGAAGGGATGGAGGATAAGATGATGGAGGATGAGGAGAAGGAGTAGAAGAGATAGAGGACTAGACGATGGAGGATGAGGAGAAGGAGTAGAAGGGATGGAGGACAAGATGATGGAGGATGAAGAGGTGGTGAAGGAATTGAAGGGATGGAGGACAAGATGATGGAGGATGAGGAGAAGGAGTAGAAGGGATGGAGGACTAGACGATGGAGGATGAGGAGGTGAGGGATGGAGGACTAGACGATGGAGGATGAGGAAGTGAGGGATGGAGGACTAGATGATGAAGGATGAGGAGGTGGAGGATGGAGGACAAGACGATGGAGGAGGAGGAGGAGGTGGAGGATGGAGGACAAGACGATGTAGTAGGAGGAGGAGGTGAGGGATGGAGGACAAGACAATGGAGGAGGTGAGGGATGGAGGACTAGACGATGGAGGAGGAGGAGAAGGAGTAGAAGGGATAGAGGACAAGACGATGGAGGAGGAGGTGGTGAGGGATGGAGGACTAGACAATGGACAAGGTGAGGGATGGAGGACTAGACAATGGAGGATGAGGAGAAGGAGTAGAAGGGATGGAGGACAAGACGATGAAGGATGAGGAGAAGGAGTAGAAGGGATGGAGGATAAGATGATGGAGGATGAGGAGAAGGAGTAGAAGAGATAGAGGACTAGACGATGGAGGATGAGGAGAAGGAGTAGAAGGGATGGAGGACTAGACGATGTAGGATGAGGAGGTGAGGGATGGAGGACTAGACGATGGAGGATGAGGAGGAGTAGAAGGGATGGAGGACAAGATGCAGGAGGATGAGGAGAAGGAGTAGAAGGGATGGAGGACAAGATGATGGAGGTTGAGGAGAAGGAGTAGAAGGGATGGAGGACAAGATGATGGAGGATGATGAAGAGGTGGTGAAGGAATAGAAGGGATGGAGGACAAGATGATGGAGGTTGAGGAGGAGTAGAAGGGATGGAGGACGATGGAGGAGGAAGAGGTGAGGGATGGAGGAGAAGATGATGGAGGATGAAGAGGTGGTGAGGGAATTGAAGGGATGGAGGACAAGATAATGGAGGATGAGGAGAAGGAGTAGAAGGGATGGAGGACAAGATGATGGAAGATGAAGAGGTGGTGAAGGAATAGAAGGGATGGAGGACAAGATGATGGAGGATGAAGAGGTGGTGAAGGAATAGAATGGATGGAGGACAAGATGATGGAGGATGAGGAGAAGGAGTAGAAGGGATGGAGGACTAGACGATGGAGGATGAGGAGAAGGAGTAGAAGGGATGGAGGACAAGACGATGGAGGAGGAGGTGGTGAGGGATGGAGGACTAGACAATGGACGAGGTGAGGGATGGAGGACTAGACGATGGAGGATGAGGAGAAGGAGTAGAAGGGATGGAGGACAAGACGATGGAGGAGGAGGAGGTGAGGGATGGAGGTCAAGATGATGGAGCAGGTGAGGGATAGAGGACTAGACGTTGGAGGATGAGGAGTAGAAGGGATGGAGGATGTAAGGTTGCACCCCGCAACCTGGGGGTTCAGCTCGCTTGCAGCGGGGTGAGGTAGCTTCAGCAACACATCTACAGTCTTTTTATAAAAATTCCAGCCGTGTATTAAAAACTTGTCATAAACGGCAAACATTAAACATAACCGGCCTCTCCTGGCTTAAGGCAAAAACATAGCACAACCACATACCGCGGGCTTCCAGTCCAATACAGTCTCTATTGGAAGTGTGGCGCCTGTACACACTGGCTCCTGCCAGCGAACAACACTTGCTGTGGCTCCTTCCAAGCACCCAGAGACACTCTGCAGACTCCTGTCTGTTTCTCCACTCCAGGAGAGCTTCGGTCCAGTGGCCACAGCACTAACCAGCCTGGGGCACACTACTTCCAGTCTAAACCCAGACTGAATTCCAGAGCCCCGTGTTCAGCCTCCGCACAGGCTGATACACCCAGAGCTCCCTGCTCTGCTCTCACACTCTCTGCAGAACACACGGAGTCTCCTAAATCAGACTGGACACACCCACAGGTGGAGGTCTGTGATTCTTCAGACCTGCACAGCACACAGGCATTATTAAAGGGAACCTGACACTTATATGCAGAAACAAGCCTTTGTGGAACTACAAGTCCCATAGCAACCTCTTCAGTTTAATATCGCAGCGACCTTCTCCACTGCGACATATAGCGACCATTTACCACATTGGTGGTCGCTATCTCACAAGGACAAGATGATGGATGAGGAGGACAAGGTAAAGGAGTAGAAGGGATGGAGGAGGACAAGACGATGGAGGATGAGGACGTGGTGAGGAATGGAGGACAAGACGACGGAGGATGAGGAGGAGTAGAAGGGATGGATGACTAGACAATGGAAGAGGAGGTGAGGGATGGAGGACTAGACGATGGAGGATGAGGAGAAGGAGTAGAAGGGATGGAGGACAAGGTGATGGAGGATGAGGCAAAGGAGTAGAAGGGAATGGAGGACAAGATGATAGAGGATGAGGTGGTGAGGGATGGAGGACTAGACAATGGACGAGGTGAAGGATGGAGGACAAGACGATGGAGGATGAGGAGAAGGAGTAGAAGGGATGGAGGACAAGACGATGAAGGATGAGGAGAAGGAGTAGAAGGGATGGAGGACAAGATGATGGAGGATGAGGAGAAGGAGTAGAAGAGATGGAGGTCTAGACGATGGAGGATGAGGTGAAGGAGTAGAAAGGAGGGAGGACTAGACGATGGAGGATGAGGAGAAGGAGTAGAAGGGATGGAGGACAAGGTGATGGAGGATGAGGCAAAGGAGTAGAAGGGAATGGAGGACAAGATGATAGAGGATGAGGTGGTGAGGGATGGAGGACTAGACAATGGACGAGGTGAAGGATGGAGGACAAGACGATGGAGGATGAGGAGAAGGAGTAGAAGGGATGGAGGACAAGACGATGAAGGATGAGGAGAAGGAGTAGAAGGGATGGAGGACAAGATGATGGAGGATGAGGAGAAGGAGTAGAAGGGATGGAGGACAAGATGATGGAGGATGATGAAGAGGTGGTGAAGGAATAGAAGGGATGGAGGACAAGATGATGGCGGATGAGGAGAAGGAGTAGAAGGGATGAAGGACTAGATGATGGAGGATGAGGAGAAGGAGTAGGTAGAGGGGATAGAGGACAAGACGATAGAGGAGGAAGAGGTGAGGGATGGAGGACTAGACAATGGAGGATGAGGAGAAGGAGTAGAAGGGATGGAGGACAAGACGATGAAGGATGAGGAGAAGGAGTAGAAGGGATGGAGGATAAGATGATGGAGGATGAGGAGAAGGAGTAGAAGAGATAGAGGACTAGACGATGGAGGATGAGGAGAAGGAGTAGAAGGGATGGAGGACTAGACGATGTAGGATGAGGAGGTGAGGGATGGAGGACTAGACGATGGAGGATGAGGAGGAGTAGAAGGGATGGAGGACAAGATGATGGAGGATGAGGAGAAGGAGTAGAAGGGATGGAGGACAAGATGATGGAGGTTGAGGAGAAGGAGTAGAAGGGATGGAGGACAAGATGATGGAGGATGAGGAGAAGGAGTAGAAGGGATGGAGGACAAGATGATGGAGGATGATGAAGAGGTGGTGAAGGAATAGAAGGGATGGAGGACAAGATGATGGCGGATGAGGAGAAGGAGTAGAAGGGATGAAGGACTAGATGATGGAGGATGAGGAGAAGGAGTAGGTAGAGGGGATAGAGGACAAGACGATAGAGGAGGAAGAGGTGAGGGATGGAGGACTAGACAATGGAGGATGAGGAGAAGGAGTAGAAGGGATGGAGGACAAGACGATGAAGGATGAGGAGAAGGAGTAGAAGGGATGGAGGATAAGATGATGGAGGATGAGGAGAAGGAGTAGAAGAGATAGAGGACTAGACGATGGAGGATGAGGAGAAGGAGTAGAAGGGATGGAGGACTAGACGATGTAGGATGAGGAGGTGAGGGATGGAGGACTAGACGATGGAGGATGAGGAGGAGTAGAAGGGATGGAGGACAAGATGATGGAGGATGAGGAGAAGGAGTAGAAGGGATGGAGGACAAGATGATGGAGGTTGAGGAGAAGGAGTAGAAGGGATGGAGGACAAGATGATGGAGGATGAGGAGAAGGAGTAGAAGGGATGGAGGACGATGGAGGAGGAAGAGGTGAGGGATGGAGGAGAAGATGATGGAGGATGAAGAGGTGGTGAGGGAATTGAAGGGATGGAGGACAAGATGATGGAGGATGAGGAGAAGGAGTAGAAGGGATGGAGGACAAGATGATGGAGGATGAGGAGGAGTAGAAGGAATGGAGGAGGACTAGACGATAGAGGATGAGGAGAAGGAGTAGAAGGGATGGAGGACAAGATGATGGAGGATGAAGAGGTGGTGAAGGAAAAGAAGGGATGGAGGACAAGATGATGGAGGATGAAGAGGTGTTGAAGGAATAGAATGGATGGAGGATGAGGAGAAGGAGTAGAAGGGATGGAGGACTAGACGATGGAGGATGAGGAGAAGGAGTAGAAGGGATGGAGGACAAGACGATGGAGGAGGAGGAGGTGAGGGATGGAGGTCAAGATGATGGAGCAGGTGAGGGATGGAGGACTAGACGTTGGAGGATGAGGAGTAGAAGGGATGGAGGATGTAAGGTTGCACCCCGCAACCTGGGGGTTCAGCTCGCTTGCAGCGGGGTGAGGTAGCTTCAGCAACACATCTACAGTCTTTTTATAAAAATTCCAGCCGTGTATTAAAAACTTGTCATAAACGGCAAACATTAAACATAACCGGCCTCTCCTGGCTTAAGGCAAAAACATAGCACAACCACATACCGCGGGCTTCCAGTCCAATACAGTCTCTATTGGAAGTGTGGCGCCTGTACACACTGGCTCCTGCCAGCGAACAACACTTGCTGTGGCTCCTTCCAAGCACCCAGACACACTCTGCAGACTCCTGTCTGTCTCTCCACTCCAGGACAGCTTTGGTCCAGTGGCCACAGCACTAACCAGCCTGGTGCACACTACTTCCAGTCTAAACCCAGACTGAATTCCAGAGCCCCGTGTTCAGCCTCCGCACAGGCTGATACACCCAGAGCTCCCTGCTCTGCTCTCACACTCTGCAGAACACACACGGAGTCTCCTAAATCAGACTGGACACACCCACAGGTGGAGGTCTGTGATTCTCCAGACCTGCACAGCACACAGGCATTATTAAAGGGAACCTGACACTTATATGCAGAAACAAGCCTTTGTGGAACTACAAGTCCCATAGCAACCTCTTCAGTTTAATATCGCAGCGACCTTCTCCACTGCGACATATAGCGACCATTTACCACATTGGTGGTCGCTATCTCACAAGGACAAGATGATGGATGAGGAGGAAAAGGTAAAAGGAGTAGAAGGGATGGAGGAGGACAAGACGATGGAGGATGAGGAGGTGGTGAGGAATGGAGGACAAGACGACGGAGGATGAGGAGGAGTAGAAGGGATGGATGACTAGACAATGGAAGAGGAGGTGAGGGATGGAGGACTAGACGATGGAGGATGAGGAGAAGGAGTAGAAGGGATGGAGGACAAGGTGATGGAGGATGAGGCAAAGGAGTAGAAGGGAATGGAGGACAAGATGATGGAGGATGAGGAGGTGGTGAGGGATGGATGACTAGACAATGGAGGATGAGGAAGAGTAGAAGGCATGGAGGACAAGATCATGGAGGATGAGGAGGAGTAGATGGGTTGGAGGAGGACAAGACGATGGAGAATGAGGAGGAGTAGAAGGGATGGAGGACAAGACGATGGAGGATGAGGAGGTGATGAGGGATGGATGACTAGACGATGGAGGATGAGGAGGAGTTGCAGGGTTGGAGGACAAGATCATGGAGGATGAGGAGGAGTAGAAAGGATGGAGAACAAGACGATGGAGGATGAGGAGGAGTAGAAGGAATGGAGGAGGACAAGACGATGGAGGATGAGAAGGAGTGGAAAGAATGGAGGACAAAACAATGGAGGATGAGGAGGAGGTGAAGGAGTAGAAGGGATGGAGGAGGACAAGACAATGGAGGATGAGGAGAAAAAGTAAGTGTAGAAGGGATGGAGGACAAGGCGATGGAGGATAAGGAGGAGGAGGAGAAGAAGTAGAAGGGATGGAGGAGGACAAGACAATGGAAGATGAGGAGGAGAAGAAGGAGTATAGGTGATTAAGAGAAGGAGTGGAAGTGATGGAGGAGGATGAGGAGGTGTGTCACGGGGTCTTTTTCAGATATCACACATTCAACAGAGCGAGAGATGAATGAGCAATCCAAAGATCCTTTATTCCATGCAATCCAGGAGGTCCATAAAATAATCCACCACACAGAGAGTAAAATAATCCAGGAACACAGATATAGTCCAGTAAGCAAAAAATGTCTAGGTCTCTCTGGGGAGCCTCAGCTTCTCCCCCAGAGGATAAATCTTCCTGCTTCTCTCTTCTCCTTCTCAGACAGACTGACTGAATAATCCCCCAGGTAAGCAGAGAGTTTGGGTGGATCCCAGGCCCCCCATCCCCCACACCTAAGGACAGAAGCACTGCAGGGGGTTATTAACCTGCAGAGAGGACAAATAATAAACAAAATGGACAGAGCACCTCACCTAAAATACAAACCTACACAAAATGATACACATCCCACAATATCCCACCATCACAACCTCTCCCTCCTTCTTAATAAGTGAGTACACCATGAGGTCTTCACAGACCTCTGGCCACCTCACTTAAGTCCATGTTGCTCAGCTGTGGATAGTCTATGGTTCTTCTTGCTGGGACAGTCCCTCAGCATTCTGGTGTTGGCTTCCACGCTTGTATTGGATGGAGAAGCTGTGGATAGTCCCTTGTACAGTGGTATGGTTGGAAGGACAGGCTTCCCTTTGTGTCCTCCTTCACTCAAACTGTGTTTCCTGCACCCACAAATCGGCATTGTAGATCTCCACATCATTTCCTAGGACAATATCTGCAGGCAGCCGCTCATCACCCCAACCACACATTGATTGACCCCAAAGCCAAAATCCAGATCTACAGTCGCCTTTGGGATCTTCCTCCTTTGTCCTCCAGCCAATTCAATAACAATCCCTGGTCCATGATGTATCGCCTCTGGCCGCACCCCCCGGGGATCAGCTATTGTGAGAAATGCCCCGGAGTCACAAAATCCAATGCCTCTCCGTCCATCCGGCACGACCTCCTGTAAGTGCTTACTGTGATGGTGAGAGGAACTCGGGGCTGTGGCTCGCACCCCATAAACCCCTAGTGGCCGACCACGAGTGTCAGTCATTAGGCAAGTCATCCTGAAGGGTGAGAACTCTTCCCGCCCCCCCCCCCCTTGTATTTGGCTGTAGAGAATGAACAGGTCGATTTGGTGCAAGGTCATTCCTCAATCGACCAGCAAATGCCCCGGATGCCCACATCGATAACATCTCCTCTGCGTCGTGCTCCTTTCAATGTGTATTCTGAAGAAGGCAGGAGGAGAACCTGGTGACGAAGGCCAGAGGCCATACACTCCAACCGGGGCATCTATGGTGCAGGGGTCAGCGGTACACTCCAGCAGCGGCATCTATGGTGCAAGGGTCAGCGGTACACTCCAACAGGGGCATCTATGGTGCAGGGGTCAGCGGTACACTCCAACAGGGGCATCTATGGTGCAGGGGTCAGCGGTACACTCCAACAGGGGCATCTATGGTGCAGGGATCAGCGGTACACTCCAACAGCGGCATCTATGGTACAGGGGTCAGCGGTACACTCCAACAGGGGCATCTATGGAGCAGGGGTCAGCGGTACACTCCAACAGGGGCATCTATGGTGCAGGGGTCAGCGGTACACTCCCAACAGGGGCATCTATGGTGCAGGGGTCAGCGGTACACTCCAACAGGGGCATCTATGGTGCAGGGGTCAGCGGTACACTCCAACAGGGGCATCTATGGTGCAGAGGTCAGCCGTACACTCCAACAGGGGCATCTATGGTGCAGGGGTCAGCGGTACACTCCAACAGGGGCATCTATGGTGCAGGGGTCAGCGGTACACTCCAACAGCGGCATCTATGGTGCAGGGGTCAGCAGTACACGCCTTCTCGTACTTCTCATCCCTCATATCTTCTCTCTCTCACAACCCTAAACAGCTATACAACACTTTCACCTCTCCTCCGTCCCCCGCCACCACCTCCCTCTCCTCTCATCTCAGCTGAAGACTTTGCCTCTTTCTTCAAGCGGAAGATTGACAACATCAGAGCAAGCTTTGGCCCACAATCACCACAACCCCTCATCATAGCTACTCAGCCCTCTTCCTCCAAATCCAGCTTCTCCACCCTGACAGAAAACAATCTCTCCACTCTACTCTCAAGATCACATCTAACCACCTGTGCACTTGACCCGCTCCCATCGCACCTCATCCCCAACATCACCGCAGTCCTCATCCCAGCCCTAACCCATCTCTTCAACCTATCACTAACAACTGGTGTATTCCCTTCATGCTTTAAACATGCCTCCATCACACCCATCCTCAAAAAGCCCTCCCTTGACCCATCCTCTGTGTCAAACTATCGCCCCATATCCCTTCTCCCCTATGCCTCAAAACTACTGGAACAGCATGTCCATCTTGTATTGTCCTCATACCTCTCCTCCTGCTCCCTCTTTGACCGGCTACAATCTGGCTTCCGACCACATCACTCTACTGAAACTGCCCTAACCAAAGTCACCAATGATCTACTAACCGCCAAAGCCAAGCGACACTACTCTATCCTCCTCCTACTGGACCTGTCCTCTGCCTTCGACACAGTAGACCACTCCCTTCTACTACAGATTCTCTCATCTCTGGGCATCACAGACTTGGCCCTATCTTGGATCTCCTCATACCTAACCGTCCGAACTTTCAGCGTCTCCCATTCTCACACCACTTCCTCATCTCGCCCCTATCTGTTGGTGTCCCCCAAGGCTCAGTTCTTGGACCCCTGCTGCTCCCCATCTACACCTTCGGCCTGGGACAGCTCATAGAGTCCCACGGCTTCCAGTATCATCTCTATGCCGATGACACACAGATTTACCTCTCTGGACCTGACATTACCTCTCTACTAACCAGAACCCCACAATGTCTGTCTGCTATTTCATCCTTCTTCTCTGCGCGATTCCTAAAACTTAACATGGACAAAACAGAGTTCATTGTCTTTCCCCCTCCTCACTCATCTCCTCCAACAAGCCTTTCCATCAAACTTGATGGTTGCTCACTCACCCCAGTCTCACAAGCTCGTTGCCTTGGAGTAACCCTCGACTCTGCTCTATCCTTCAGGCTGCACATCCAAGCCCTCTTCACCTCATGCAGATTACAACTCAAAAATATCTCCCGGATCCGTGCTTTCCTTAACCAAGAATCAGCAAAAACATTACTACATGTCCTCATCATCTCCCGCCTCGACTACTGCAACCTCCTGCTCTCTGGCTCTCTTCCAACACTCTTGCACCCCTCCAATCTATCCTAAACTCTGCGGCCCGCTTAATCCACCTCTCCCCTCGCTACTCCCCAGCTTCGCCACTCTGCCAATCCCTTCACTGGCTTCCCATCACCCAACGACTCCAGTTCAAAACATTAACCATGACCTACAAAGCCATGCACAACCTGTCTCCTCCCTACATCTGTGACCTAGTCTCCCGGTACCTACCTGCACGCAACCTCAGATCCTCTCAAGATCTCCTTCTCTGCTCCTCTCTTATCTCCTCTTCCCACAATTGCGTACAACATTTCTCCCGTGCCCCCTCATACTCTGGAACGCTCTACCTCAGCACATCAGACTCTCCACTACCGTGGAAAGCTTCAAGAGGAACCTCAAGACCCACCTCTTCCAACAAGCCTACAACCTACAATAACCCTCAGTCCAGTAGACCACTGCGCAACCAGCTCTGTCCTCACCTATTGTACCATCACCCATTCCCTGTACACTGTGAGCCCTCACGGGCAGGGTCCTCTCTTCCTGTAGACTGTGAGCCCTCGCGGACAGGGTCCTCTCTCCTCCTATAGACTGTGAGCCCTCGCGGGCAGGGTCCTCTCTCCTCCTATAGACTGTGAGCCCTCGCGGGCAGGGTCCTCTCTCCTCCTATAGACTGTGAGCCCTCGCGGACAGGGTCCTCTCTCCTCCTATAGACTGTGAGCCCTCGCGGGCAGGGTCATCTCTCCTCCTGTAGACTGTGAGCCCTCGCGGGCAGGGTCCTCTCACCTCCTATAGACTGTGAGCCCTCGCGGACAGGGTCCTCTCTCCTCCTGTAGACTGTGAGCCCTCGCAGGCAGGGTCCTCTCTTCCTGTAGACTGTGAGCCCTCGCGGACAGGGTCCTCTCTCCTCCTGTAGACTGTGAGCCCTCGCGGGCAGGGTCCTCTCTCCTCCTATAGACTGTGAGCCCTCGCGGACAGGGTCCTCTCTCCTCCTATAGACTGTGAGCCCTCGCGGGCAGGGTCCTCTCTCCTCCTATAGACTGTGAGCCCTCGCGGGCAGGGTCCTCTCTCCTCCTATAGACTGTGAGCCCTCGTGGACAGGGTCCTCTCTCCTCCTATAGACTGTGAGCCCTCGCGGGCAGGGTCCTCTCTCCTCCTATAGACTGTGAGCCCTCGCGGGCAGGGTCCTCTCTCCTACTATACCAGTCTGTTTTGTACTGTTAATGATTGTTGTACGTATACCCTCTTTCACTTGTAAAGCTCCATGGAATAAATGGCGCTATAATAATAAATAATAATAAATTATAAATAATAAATAACAGGGGCATCTATGGTGCAGGGGTCAGCGGTGCACTCCAACAGGGGCATCTATGGTGCAGGGGTCAGCGGTACACTCCAACAGAGGCATCTATGGTGCAGGGGTCAGCGGTACACTCCAACAGGGGCATCTATGGTGCAGGGGTCAGCGGTACACTCCAACAGGGGCATCTATGGTGCAGGGGTCAGCGGTACACTCCAACCAGGGCATCTATGGTGCAGGGGTCAGCGGTACACTCCAACAGGGGCATCTATGGTGCAAGGGTCAGCGGTACACTCCAACAGGGGCATCTATGGTGCAGGGGTCAGCGGTACACTCCAACAGGGGCATCTATGGTGCAGGGGTCAGCGGTACACTCCAACAGGGGCATCTATGGTGCAGGGGTCAGCGGTACACTCCGGTGGAGGTGGTGGTAACTCTTCCTCAGGCGGGATGGACTGCACAAGATGAACTGGACGAGGTGGTGTGTGGGGGTCCCTCCGAGTCCTTGCAGGACAACTGGATTGCTGGTGCCCAGGTTGCCCGCACCCATAACATCTTCTCTCTGTGATTCCCCCAGGGCGTGGTCGGAACTGTTGGGGCCCAGGATTGTGAGCTATGGTTGTCATCGGCCTGCGGCTGGGTGGAGGGGCAGATATAACTGGAGAGGGCGGGGGGGAAGGAGCAGGCTGTGGCTGGTTGGAGGGGCAGATATACCTGGAGAGGGTCGGGGGGCAGGAGCAGGCTGTGGCTGGGTGGAGGGGCAGATATAACTGGAGGGGGTCGGGGGGCAGGAGCAGGCTGTGGCTGGGTGGAGGGGCAGATATAACTGGAGGGGGTCGGGGGGCAGGAGCAGGCTGTGGCTGGGTGGAGGGGCAGATATAACTGGAGAGGGTCGGGGAGCAGGAGCAGGCTGTGGCTGGGTGGAGGGGCAGAAATAACTGGAGAGGGTCGGGGGGCAGGAGCAGGCTGTGGCTGGGTGGAGGGGCAGATATAACTGGAGGGGGTCGGGGGGCAGGAGCAGGCTGTGGCTGGGTGGAGGGGCAGATATAACTGGAGAGGGCGAGGGGGCAGGAGCAGGCTGTGGCTGGTTGGAGGGGCAGATATACCTGGAGAGGGTCGGGGGGCAGGAGCAGGCTGTGGCTGGGTGGAGGGGCAGATATAACTGGAGAGGGCGGGGGGGCAGGAGCAGGCTGTGGCTGGTTGGAGGGGCAGATATAACTGGAGAGGGCGGGGGGCAGGAGCAGGCTGTGGCTGGGTGGAGGGGCAGGTATAACTGGAGAGGGCCGGGGGGCAGGAGCAGGCTGTGGCTGGGTGGAGGGGCAGATATAACTGGAGAGGGCCGGGGGGCAGGAGCAGGCTGTGGCTGGGTGGAGGGGCAGATATAACTGGAGAGGGCGGGGGGCAGGAGCAGGCTGTGGCTGGGTGGAGGGGCAGATATAACTGGAGGGGGCCGGGGGGCAGGAGCAGGCTGTGGCTGGGTGGAGAGGCAGATATAACTGGAGAGGGCGGGGGGCAGGAGCAGGCTGTGTCTGGGTGGAGGGGCAGGTATAACTGGAGAGGGCCGGGGGGCAGGAGCAGGCTGTGGCTGGGTGGAGAGGCAGATATAACTGGAGAGGGCGGGGGGCAGGAGCAGGCTGTGGCTGGGTGGAGGGGCAGGTATAACTGGAGAGGGCCGGGGGGCAGGAGCAGGCTGTGGCTGGGTGGAGGGGCAGATATAACTGGAGAGGGCCGGGGGGCAGGAGCAGGCTGTGGCTGGGTGGAGGGGCAGATATAACTGGAGAGGGCGGGGGGCAGGAGCAGGCTGTGGCTGGGTGGAGGGGCAGATATAACTGGAGGGGGCCGGGGGGCAGGAGCAGGCTGTGGCTGGGTGGAGAGGCAGATATAACTGAAGAGGGCCGGGGGGCAGGAGCAGGCTGTGGCTGGGTGGAGGGGCAGATATAACTGGAGAGGGCCGGGGGGCAGGAGCAGGCTGTGGCTGGGTGGAGGGGCAGATATAACTGGAGGGGGCCAGGGGGCAGGAGCAGGCTGTGGCTGGGTGGAGGGGCAGATATAACCGGAGAGGGCTGGGGGGCAGGAGCAGGTTGTGGCTGGGTGGAGGGGCAGATATAACAGGAGGGGGCCGGGGAGCAGGAGCAGGCTGTGGATGGGCAGATATAACCGGAGAGGGCCGGGGGGCAGGAGCAGGCTGTGGCTGGGTGAAGGGGCAGATATAACTGGAGAGGGCCGGGGGGCAGGAGCAGGCTGTGGCTGGGTGGAGGGGCAGATATAACTGGAGGGGGCCAGGGAGCAGGAGCAGGCTGTGGCTGGGTGGAGGGGCAGATATAACCGGAGAGGGCTGGGGGGCAGGAGCAGGCTGTGGCTGGGTGGAGGGGCAGATATAACTGGAGAGGGCCGGGGGGCAGGAGCAGGCTGTGGCTGGGTGGAGGGGCAGATATAACTGGAGAGGGTCGGGGAGCAGGAGCAGGCTGTGGCTGGGTGGAGGGGCAGATATAACTGGAGGGGGCCGGGGGGCAGGAGCAGGCTGTGGCTGGGTGGAGGGACAGATATAACTGGAGAGGGGCGGGGGGCAGGAGCAGGCTGTGGCTGGGTGGAGGGGCAGATATAACTGGAGGGGGTCGGGGGGCAGGAGCAGGCTGTGGCTGGGTGGAGGGGCAGATATAACTGGAGGGGGTCGGGGGGCAGGAGCAGGCTGTGGCTGGGTGGAGGGGCA
Organism: Anomaloglossus baeobatrachus; assembly: GCF_048569485.1. Taxonomy (NCBI): domain Eukaryota; kingdom Metazoa; phylum Chordata; class Amphibia; order Anura; family Aromobatidae; genus Anomaloglossus; species Anomaloglossus baeobatrachus. The sequence continues at coordinate 749,446 of NC_134356.1, read as the reverse complement.
GATATAACTGGAGGGGGTCGGGGGGCAGGAGCAGGCTGTGGCTGTGTGGAGGGGCAGATATAACTGGAGAGGGCCGGGGGGCAGGAGCAGGCTGTGGCTGGGTGGAGGGGCAGATATAACTGGAGGGGGTCGGGGGGCAGGAGCAGGCTGTGGCTGGGTGGAGGGGCAGATATAACTGGAGGGGGTCGGGGGGCAGGAGCAGGCTGTGGCTGGGTGGAGGGGCAGATATAACTGGAGAGGGGCGGGGGGCAGGAGCAGGCTGTGGCTGGGTGGAGGGGCAGATATAACTGGAGAGGGTCGGGGGGCAGGAGCAGGCTGTGGCTGGGTGGAGGGGCAGATATAACTGGAGAGGGTCGGGGGGCAGGAGCAGGCTGTGGCTGGGTGGAGGGGCAGATATAACTGGAGAGGGTCGGGGGGCAGGAGCAGGCTGTGGCTGGGTGAAGGGGCAGATATAACTGGAGAGGGCGAGGGGCAGGAGCAGGCTGTGGCTGGGTGGAGGGGCAGATATAACTGGAGGGGGTCGGGGGGCAGGAGCAGGCTGTGGCTGGGTGGAGGGGCAGATATAACTGAAGGGGGCCGGGGGGCAGGAGCAGGCTGTGTCTTATTGTCCAGAAGCCCCCTCCATTGCAGTCGGATAGTAAGGGCCTCATCATCCAGGGCAGCGGCTCCATCCATGGTGCACGGCGCTCTCTGACCCATTCCCGTATTTCTGAGGGACTTGTACAGAAATTGTTCTATAAGAAATACCTGTGTAACGTCTCCACAGTGAAGGAGTCTTCCGCTTCCAGCCATCTCCGACATGCCTGGGACATCTTATGGGCATACCTCCTAAACGATCCCCCCGGGGTGCATGGGAGGTCTCGGAGCTGTGCCCCATGTGAGTCTGGGGTGATGGTAATCCAGGATAGTCCGCTTTACAATGTTGTAATCCCGGTTCTGCTGTGAGGCAATGGTGGGATAAGCCTCTGCCAGGCTCCGTTCAGGAGTCCCACTAACAAACGCCTCCAGCCAGAGTGGGGAACCTCCATCATGACACACTGCTGCTCAAAGTCCTTGAAGAACCCCTCCACATCTCCGGAAGCCTCATCAAATGGCTTGAAGTCCGCCCGGGTGATCCGTACAGGCTCCCGGATCGCTGGGTTTCTACTCACATTACTCCCTCTGCCGGACTCCATTGCTTCTTGTCTCCTCTGTGCTCGGCGAGCAGCCTCCTCCTTATACTCCGGAGATACACCGGGGCCAAGAGCTGCCATCTCTTCTTCATACCACACCAACCACTGGCTTTTTGGGGCAGGGATCCCCGTCTCCAGTGCTTGTCCGTCAGATATCTGGGAGGAGGGGGTCTGGCTCGCACCCACCAGTAGATCAATTAAGGCCTCTTTACTCAGTCCCTGGTGGATCAGGCCCAGATCTCTGGCTCTCTCCTGTAGACCGGATGCGGTCCAGTGTCTGTACTCACTCTGTTGGTGGATCTCCATTAGGCTGCGCTCTGTTGATCCTACCGCTGCCTCCAGTTGTCACAGGGTCCTTCTCCCATATCACACAATTACCAGAGCGAGAGATGAGACCAAAGCATATTTATTCCAATCAAAACAGAAGGTTCATAAAATAATCCACCACACAGAGGGTAAAATAGTCCAGTAAGGGCATCAATGTCCCGGGGATCAGTCACACTCCTCCAGCAGGCCTTCTCCAGGGAAATCGGGGTTTCTCACAGTCTCTCTGGGGTGTCAGCTTCTCCCTCAGAGGATCATTCCTCTCATCCTTCTCAGCCAGAATGAATAATCCCCCAGGTAAACAGAGAGTTTAGGTGGATTCCAGGCCCCTGTCCCCCAGAATTAGGGACAAAAGCCCGGCAGGGGGTGATTAACCTGCAGACAGGACAATTTATACACAAGGAATACACAGAATGGACACAGCACCACGCCTAGAATACAACCTACACAAAATGATACACAACCCCCCATATTCCACCATCACAGAGCCCCTTTGTAACGTGGTGCAGACACAACCCTGCAAGATGGACGGCACGGGAGGCTGCGGAGGGCGTGTGGGGCGCGGGAGGCTGCGGAGGGCGTGTGGGGCGCGGGAGGCTGCGGAGGGCGTGTGGGGCGCGGGAGGCTGCGGAGGGCGCGGGAGGCTGCGGAGGGCGTGTGGGGCGCGGGAGGCTGCGGAGGGCGTGTGGGGCGCGGGAGGCTGCGGAGGGCGTGTGGGGCGCGGGAGGCTGCGGAGGGCGTGTGGGGCGCGGGAGGCTGCGGAGGGCGTGTGGGGCGCGGGAGGCTGCGGAGGGCGTGTGGGGCGCGGGAGGCTGCGGAGGGCGTGTGGGGCGCGGGAGGCTGCGGAGGGCGTGTGGGGCGCGGGAGGCTGCGGAGGGCGTGTGGGGCGCGGGAGGCTGCGGAGGGCGTGTGGGGCGCGGGAGGCTGCGGAGGGCGCGGGAGGCTGCGGAGGGCGTGTGGGGCGCGGGAGGCTGCGGAGGGCGTGTGGGGCGCGGGAGGCTGCGGAGGGTGTGTGGGGCGCGGGAGGCTGCGGAGGGCGTGTGGGGCGCGGGAGGCTGCGGAGGGCGTGTGGGGCGCGGGAGGCTGCGGAGGGCGTGTGGGGCGCGGGAGGCTGCGGAGGGCGTGTGGGGCGCGGGAGGCTGCGGAGGGCGTGTGGGGCGCGGGAGGCTGCGGAGGGCGCGGGAGGCTGCGGAGGGCGTGTGGGGCGCGGGAGGGTGTGCTGCCGATGAAGGTGCTGCCGCCCTGGGATCCGCAGGCTGCGATTTCTGAGGCTTTTTGACTTCACAATCAAACAGGCGGCAATTATCCAAATTATTGACAGCAGATTCCTCATTTCATCTGCTAATTAGCAGCATTAATAAAGCTTTCTAATGCAAAAGTGACTAATTAGAGAAGGGAGCGCAGCTCTGGAGCCGCGATATCAAACCGGCCGCCACATGTTGTGGAGACACCAGGGAGCTCATTAGTTTAATGATCAAAACAGCTAATTAAAACGTCTCCATTCCTGCTCGCTCTTCTCTTTCCGGTCACTTCCAGGAGGGTTTGTGGGGTCCGGACGGGGGGGTCACATCATGTGGCAGATAAAGGAAAGGGGGGATAGAGGCCACAGATTATGTGGGGGGGGGCGTGGCATGTTAGCCACTAAAATAGTGATCATAATGGGAAACATGAAAAACCCTCATACACACACAGAAATAATACCGCTATACAGTACAGAAATACCGCCATACCGTACAGAAATAATACCGCCATACAGTACAGAAATAATACCGCCATACAATACAGAAATAATACCGCCATACCGTATAGAAATAATACCGCCATACAGTACAGAAATAATATCGCCATACCGTACAGAAATAATATCGCCATACCGTACAGAAATACCGCCATACAGTACAGAAATACCGCCATACAGTACAGAAATAATACCGCTATACAGTACAGAAATAATACCGCCATACAATACAGAAATAATACCGCCATACCGTACAGAAATAATACCGCCATACAGTACAGAAATAATATCGCCATACCGTACAGAAATACCGCCATACAGTACAGAAATAATACCGCCATACAGTACAGAAATAATACCGCCATACAGTACAGAAATACCGCTGTACAGTACAGAAATAATACCGCCATACAATACAGAAATACTGCCAAACAGTACAGAAATAATACCGCCATACAGTACAGAACTAATACCGCCATACAGTACAGAAATACTGCCAAACAGTACAGAAATAATACCGCCATACAGTACAGAACTAATACCGCCATACAGTACAGAAATAATACCGCCATACAGTACAGAAATACCGCTGTACAGTACAGAAATAATACCGCCATACAGTACAGAAATACTGCCATACAGTACAGAAATAATACCGCCATACAGTACAGAAATAATACCGCCATACAGTACAAAAATAATACCGCCATACAGTACAGAAATAATACTGCCATACAGTACCGAAATAATACCGCCATACAGTACAAAAATAATACCGCCATACAGTACAGAAATAATACTGCCATACAGTACAGAAATAATACCGCCATACAGTACAAAAATAATACCGCCATACAGTACAGAAATAATACCGCCATACAGTACCGAAATAATACCGCCATACAGTGAACAAAAAAACATTACATGATACTGTCATATAGTGCATAAATAATACCACAGAATGGCTGAAATGCACAAACTGCGACCGGGAGACCTGCTGCCGCTTCTGATCCCATTTGCTGTGGTCACTCTGCCGCCTCTGATCCCATTAGTCGTGGTCACTCTGCTGCTGCCTCTGATCCCATTAGTCGTGGTCACTCTGCTGCCGCCTCTGATCCCATTAGTCGTGGTGACTCTGCTGCTGCCTCTGATCCCATTTGCTGTGGTCACTCTGCTGCCTCTGATCCCATTAGCTGTGGTCACTCCGCTGCTGCCTCTGATCCCATTAGTCGTGGTCACTCCGCTGCTGCCTCTGATCCCATTAGTCGTGGTCACTCTGCTGCTGCCTCTGATCCCATTAGTCGTGGTCACTCTGCTGCTGCCTCTGATCCCATTTGCTGTGGTCACTCTGCTGCCTCTGATCCCATTAGCTGTGGTCACTCCGCTGCTGCCTCTGATCCCATTAGTCGTGGTCACTCCGCTGCTGACTCTGATCCCATTAGCTGTGGTCACGCTGCTGCCTCTGATCCCATTAGCTGTGGTCACTCCGCTGCTGCCTCTGATCCCATTAGTCGTGGTCACTCTGCCGCCTCTGATCCCATTAGTCGTGGTCACTCTGCCGCCTCTGATCCCATTAGTCGTGGTCACTCTGCCGCCTCTGATCCCATTAGCTGTGGTCACTCTGCCGCCGCCTCTGATCCCATTAGTCGTGGTCACTCTGCCGCCTCTGATCCCATTAGTCGTGGTCACTCTGCCGCCTCTGATCCCATTAGTCGTGGTCACTCTGCCGCCTCTGATCCCATTAGTCGTGGTCACTCTGCCGCCGCCTCTGATCCCATTTGCTGTGGTCACTCTGCCGCCTCTGATCCCATTAGCTGTGGTCACTCCGCTGCTGCCTCTGATCCCATTAGCTGTGGTCACTCTGCCGCCTCTGATCCCATTAGCTGTGGTCACTCTGCCGCCTCTGATCCCATTAGTCGTGGTCACTCTGCCGCCTCTGATCCCATTAGTCGTGGTCACTCTGCTGCCGCCTCTGATCCCATTTGCTGTGGTCACTCTGCTGCCTCTGATCCCATTAGTCGTGGTCACTCTGCCGCCTCTGATCCCATTAGTCGTGGTCACTCTGCCGCCTCTGATCCCATTAGTCGTGGTCACTCTGCCGCCTCTGATCCCATTAGTCGTGGTCACTCTGCCGCCTCTGATCCCATTAGTCGTGGTCACTCTGCCGCCGCCTCTGATCCCATTTGCTGTGGTCACGCTGCTGCCTCTGATCCCATTAGCTGTGGTCACTCCGCTGCTGCCTCTGATCCCATTAGCTGTGGTCACTCTGCCGCCTCTGATCCCATTAGCTGTGGTCACTCTGCCGCCTCTGATCCCATTAGTCGTGGTCACTCTGCCGCCTCTGATCCCATTAGTCGTGGTCACTCTGCTGCCTCTGATCCCATTAGTCGTGGTCACTCTGCCGCCTCTGATCCCATTAGTCGTGGTCACTCTGCTGCCGCCTCTGATCCCATTTGCTGTGGTCACTCTGCCGCCTCTGATCCCATTAGTCGTGGTCACTCTGCTGCTGCCTCTGATCCCATTAGTCGTGGTCACTCTGCCGCCTCTGATCCCATTAGTCGTGGTCACTCTGCCGCCTCTGATCCCATTAGTCGTGGTCACTCTGCTGCTGCCTCTGATCCCATTAGTCGTGGTCACTCTGCCGCCTCTGATCCCATTAGTCGTGGTCACTCTGAAGCCTCTGATCCCATTAGTCGTGGTCACTCTGAAGCCTCTGATCCCATTAGTCGTGGTCACTCTGCCGCCTCTGATCCCATTAGTCGTGGTCACTCTGCCGCCTCTGATCCCATTAGTCATGGTCACTCTGCCGCCTCTGATCCCATTAGTCGTGGTCACTCTGCCGCCTCTGATACCATTAGTCGTGGTCACTCTGCCGCCTCTGATGCCATTAGTCGTGGTCACTCTGCTGCTGCCTCTGATCCCATTAGTCGTGGTCACTCTGCCGCCTCTGATCACAATAGTCGTAGTCACTCTGCCGCCTCTGATCCCATTAGTCGTGGTCACTCTGCCGCCTCTGATCCCATTAGTCGTGGTCACTCTGCCGCCTCTGATCCCATTAGTCGTGGTCACTCTGCCGCCTCTGATCCCATTAGTCGTGGTCACTCTGCCGCCTCTGATCCCATTAGCTGTGGTCACTCTGCCGCCTCTGATCCCATTAGTCGTGGTCACTTTGCCGCCTCTGATCCCATTAGTCGTGGTCACTTTGCCGCCTCTGATCCCATTAGTCGTGGTCACTCTGCCGCCGCCTCTGATCCCATTAGTCGTGGTCACTCTGCCGCCTCTGATCCCATTAGTCGTGGTCACTCTGCCGCCTCTGATCCCAGCAGTCGTGGTCACTCTGCCGCCTCTGATCCCATTAGTCGTGGTCACTCTGCCGCCTCTGATCCCATTAGTCGTGGTCACTCTGCCGCCTCTGATCCCATTAGTCGTGGTCACTCTGCCGCCTCTGATCCCATTAGTTGTGGTCACTCTGCTGCCTCTGATCCCATTTGCTGTGGTCACTCTGCCGCCTCTGATCCCATTAGTCGTGGTCACTCTGCTGCTGCCTCTGATCCCATTAGTCGTGGTCACTCTGCCGCCTCTGATCCCATTAGTCGTGGTCACTCTGCCGCCTCTGATCCCATTAGTCGTGGTCACTCTGAAGCCTCTGATCCCATTAGTCGTGGTCACTCTGAAGCCTCTGATCCCATTAGTCGTGGTCACTCTGCCGCCTCTGATCCCATTAGTCGTGGTCACTCTGCCGCCTCTGATCCCATTAGTCGTGGTCACTCTGAAGCCTCTGATCCCATTAGTCGTGGTCACTCTGCCGCCTCTGATCCCATTAGTCGTGGTCACTCTGCCGCCTCTGATCCCATTAGTCGTGGTCACTCTGCCGCCTCTGATGCCATTAGTCGTGGTCACTCTGCCGCCTCTGATGCCATTAGTCGTGGTCACTCTGCCGCCTCTGATCCCAATAGTCGTAGTCACTCTGCCGCCTCTGATCCCATTAGTCGTGGTCACTCTGCCGCCTCTGATCCCAATAGTCGTAGTCACTCTGCCGCCTCTGATCCCATTAGTCGTGGTCACTCTGCCGCCTCTGATCCCATTAGTCGTGGTCACTCTGCCGCCTCTGATCCCATTAGTCGTGGTCACTCTGCCGCCTCTGATCCCATTAGTCGTGGTCACTCTGCCGCCTCTGATCCCATTAGCTGTGGTCACTCTGCCGCCTCTGATCCCATTAGTCGTGGTCACTTTGCCGCCTCTGATCCCATTAGTCGTGGTCACTTTGCCGCCTCTGATCCCATTAGTCGTGGTCACTCTGCCGCCGCCTCTGATCCCATTAGTCGTGGTCACTCTGCCGCCTCTGATCCCAGCAGTCGTGGTCACTCTGCCGCCTCTGATCCCAGCAGTCGTGGTCACTCTGCCGCCTCTGATCCCAGCAGTCGTGGTCACTCTGCCGCCTCTGATCCCATTAGTCGTGGTCACTCTGCTGCCGCCTCTGATCCCATTAGTCGTGGTCACTCTGCTGCCGCCTCTGATCCCATTAGTCGTGGTCACTCTGCTGCCGCCTCTGATCCCAGCAGTCGTGGTCACTCTGCCGCCTCTGATCCCAGCAGTCGTGGTCACTCTGCCGCCTCTGATCCCAGCAGTCGTGGTCACTCTGCCGCCTCTGATCCCAGCAGTCGTGGTCACTCTGCCGTCTCTGATCCCATTAGTCGTGGTCACTCTGCCGCCGCCTCTGATCCCATTTGCTGTGGTCACTCTGCCGCCTCTGATCCCAGCAGTCGTGGTCACTCTGCCGCCTCTGATCCCAGCAGTCGTGGTCACTCTGCCGCCTCTGATCCCATTAGTCGTGGTCACTCTGCCGCCGCCTCTGATCCCATTTGCTGTGGTCACTCTGCCGCCTCTGATCCCATTAGTCGTGGTCACTCTGCCGCCGCCTCTGATCCCATTTGCTGTGGTCACTCTGCCGCCTCTGATCCCAGCAGTCGTGGTCACTCTGCCGCCTCTGATCCCAGCAGTCGTGGTCACTCTGCCGCCTCTGATCCCATTAGTCATGGTCACTCTGCCGCCTCTGATCCCATTAGTCATGGTCACTCTGCCGCCTCTGATCCCAGCAGTCATGGTCACTCTGCCGCCTCTGATCCCAGCAGTCGTGGTCACTCTGCCGCCTCTGATCCCAGCAGTCGTGGTCACTCTGCCGCCTCTGATCCCAGCAGTCGTGGTCACTCTGCCGTCTCTGATCCCATTAGTCGTGGTCACTCTGCCGCCGCCTCTGATCCCATTTGCTGTGGTCACTCTGCCGCCTCTGATCCCAGCAGTCGTGGTCACTCTGCCGCCTCTGATCCCAGCAGTCGTGGTCACTCTGCCGCCTCTGATCCCATTAGTCGTGGTCACTCTGCCGCCGCCTCTGATCCCATTTGCTGTGGTCACTCTGCCGCCTCTGATCCCATTAGTCGTGGTCACTCTGCCGCCGCCTCTGATCCCATTTGCTGTGGTCACTCTGCCGCCTCTGATCCCAGCAGTCGTGGTCACTCTGCCGCCTCTGATCCCAGCAGTCGTGGTCACTCTGCCGCCTCTGATCCCATTAGTCATGGTCACTCTGCCGCCTCTGATCCCATTAGTCATGGTCACTCTGCCGCCTCTGATCCCAGCAGTCATGGTCACTCTGCCGCCTCTGATCCCATTAGTCGTGGTCACTCTGCCGCCTCTGATCCCAGCAGTCGTGGTCACTCTGCCGCCTCTGATCCCAGCAGTCGTGGTCACTCTGCCGCCTCTGATCCCATTAGTCATGGTCACTCTGCCGCCTCTGATCCCATTAGTCATGGTCACTCTGCCGCCTCTGATCCCAGCAGTCATGGTCACTCTGCCGCCTCTGATCCCAGCAGTCGTGGTCACTCTGCCGCCTCTGATCCCAGCAGTCGTGGTCACTCTGCCGCCTCTGATCCCATTAGTCGTGGTCACTTTGCTGTCCCTTTCCGCTGCGTCCCACATTCGTATGGATAGATCCAATATGGAGGCAGAAGGAGGCTACAAATCCCGACTCACAGGAGATAAGAGACGAGCGGAGACGAGCGGCGCCACCCGAGGCCCAGAGCCGGTAATGTAACGCCTCCAAAGTGAGAAGCAGCCAATCAGATAAGCCGCAGCGGCTCCACTTATCTGTCCTGCAGAGGCCGGTGCAGCAGAGGATTGTGGGTATTACCAGCTTCTATATCAGAGGCAAGAAGCAGAATTATCAGTCTGAGCCGAGAACACCGCAGCTCTGGAGGTGACCGGAGGATAAGACACAATGTAACAGCAGAATAAAGACTGCAGCTCTGGAGGTGACCGGAGGATAAGACACAATGTAACAGCAGAATAGTGACTGCAGCTCTGGAGGTGACTGGAGGATAAGACACAATGTAACAGCAGAATAGTGACTGCAGCTCTGGAGGTGACTGGAGGATAAGACACAATGTAACAGCAGAATAGTGACTGCAGCTCTGGAGGTGACCGGAGGATAAGACACAATGTAACAGAAGAATAGTGACCGCAGCTCTGGAGGTGACTGGAGGATAAGACACGATGTAACAGCAGAATAGTGACTGCAGCTCTGGAGGTGACTGGAGGATAAGACACGATGTAACAGCAGAATAGTGACTGCAGCTCTGGAGGTGACTGGAGGATAAGACACGATGTAACAGCAGAATAGTGACTGCAGCTCTGGAGGTGACCGGAGGATAAGACATGATGTAACAGAAGAATAGTGACCGCAGCTCTGGAGGTGACCGGAGGATAAGACATGATGTAACAGCAGAATAGTGAGTGCAGCTCTGGAGGTGACCGGAGGATAAGGCACAATGTAACCGCAGAATAGTGACTGCAGCTCTGGAGGTGACCGGAGGATAAGACATGATGTAACAGAAGAATAGTGACCGCAGCTCTGGAGGTGACCGGAGGATAAGACATGATGTAACAGCAGAATAGTGACTGCAGCTCTGGAGGTGACCGGAGGATAAGACATGATGTAACAGCAGAATAGGGACTGCAGCTCTGGAGGTGACCGGAGGATAAGGCACAATGTAACCGCAGAATAGTGACCGCAGCTCTGGAGGTGACTGGGGGATAAGACACGATGTAACAGCAGAATAGTGACTGCAGCTCTGGAGATGACTGGAGGATAAGACACAATGTAACAGCAGAATAGTGACTGCAGCTCTGGAGGTGACTGGAGGATAAGACACAATGTAACAGCAGAATAGTGAGTGCAGCTCTGGAGGTGACTGGAGGATAAGACACGATGTAACAGCAGAATAGTGACTGCAGCTCTGGAGGTGACTGGAGGATAAGACATGATGTAACCGCAGAATAGTGAGTGCAGCTCTGGAGGTGACAGGAGGATAAGACATAATGTAACAGCAGAATAGTGACTGCAGCTCTGGAGGTGACCGGAGGATAAGACACAATGTAACAGCAGAATAGTGACTGCAGCTCTGGAGGTGACTGGAGGATAAGACACAATGTAACAGCAGAATAGTGACTGCAGCTCTGGAGGTGACTGGAGGATAAGACATGATGTAACCGCAGAATAGTGACTGCAGCTCTGGAGGTGACTGGAGGATAAGACATGATGTAACCGCAGAATAGTGACTGCAGCTCTGGAGGTGACTGGAGGATAAGACATGATGTAACAGTAGAATAGTGACTGCAGCTCTGGAGGTGACTGGAGGATAAGACACAATGTAACAGCAGAATAGTGACTGCAGCTCTGGAGGTGACTGGAGGATAAGATATGATGTAACAGCAGAATAGTGACTGCAGCTCTGGAGGTGACTGGAGGATAAGACATGATGTAACCGCAGAATAGTGACTGCAGCTCTGGAGGTGACTGGAGGATATGGACCTGTAGATGTCTGCAGCTCTGGGGGTGTGTGGAGTACAGGATACAGGGGATATTCCCCGTTGTTGCTCTGGATCCCGGGATTCTCCTTTAATTTTGGAACTTTTCTTTGTTTCATTATGGAGAATATGAGCCGCGAATATATATATACAGGATATCAGCGGTGCGTAATACAGAGGGGCTTGATGGTGATGTACGGGGGGTGACGCTGGTATACGGGGGGGTGACGCTGGTATACGGGGAGTGACGCTGGTATACGGTGAGTGACGCTGGTTTACGGGGGGTGACGCTGGTATACGGGGGGGTGACGCTGGTATACGGGGGGTGACGCTGGTATACGGGGAGTGACGCTGGTATACGGGGGGTGACGCTGGTATACGGGGAGTGACGCTGGTATACGGGGGGTGACGCTGGTATACGGGGGGGTGACGCTGGTATACGGGGGGTGACGCTGGTATACGGGGGGTGACGCTGGTATACGGGGGGTGACGCTGGTATACGGGGGGTGACGCTGGGATACGGGGGGGTGACGCTGGGATACGGGGGGGTGACGCTGGGATACGGGGGGTGACACTGGGATACGGGGGGTGACACTGGTATACGGGGGGTGACGCTGGTATACGGGGGGTGACGCTGGTAAACGGGGGGGTGACGCTGGGATACGGGGGGTGACGCTGGGATACGGGGGGTGACGCAGGTATACAGGGGGGTGACGCTGGTATATGGGGGGTGACGCTGGTATACGGGGGGTGACGCTGGGATACGGGGGGGTGACGCTGGGATACGGGGGGTGACGCTGGTATATGGGGGGGTGACGCTGGTATACGGGGGTGTGACGCTGGTATACGGGGGGGGGGGTGACGCTGGTATACGGGGGGTGACGCTGGTATACGGGGGGGTGACGCTGGTATACGGGGGGGGGTTTGTGGAGACACGGGGCTCAGTGGGCGCTCTCGTCCACTAAAACCCGCCACCTTTAGAAAGACAGCGTGGCTCAGGGCTCATCCCAACTGAACGCCGGCCTCCCTAACCGTGGGCGTAACACTTCTCAGACAACACAGGGTGAGGGAACCACAATAATTAGACTTTATTGGATCCCCAAACAATTAACGGCACATAACACATAACCAGCAAAACACACAAATGTAACCGGCAACAGAGTCTCACCCTTCCGCTGCTCACCAGGGATTAGAATGTCCATGCCTCACAGGTTCCAAGCTGTCTGAGGTCTGCAAAGTCTGTAACAGGTGACTGAACTGTCCCAACCTGAGTGTCCTCCTTAGGTAGTCCTGGTTTGATGTTACAATCCTGGCAGCCGGAGTCGAAATCCCTAGGCTGTGGATATGGTCTCCAACCGGATCCGGAGTCCCTAGATTGAAGCCATAAGATGTCCTGATCCTCCAGTCAGCTCCAAAGAGCTTAGACTGAATCCATCAACCATCAACAACCACTGGTGGCTTAAAGAAGTCCTTTTTATAGCCACAACCTTCCCCTTGGATACACTGCGTCCTCATCGATTGGTTGGACAAGATTGCTTCTCCCATTGGAGGAATTTCAAGCTGCATGGATAATGTTCATTTAACTGATGTGCTTAGAAAGGCTGAGGGTGTACATGTAAACTGGGAGCCACTGACTAGACAATGGCTACTAAGGTAATTACATTATCAATACACAACTACAATACAATGGTTACTGGAAATGTCTGGAGAACAATAGTCTAGCTTTCAGTGGCCAACACAATTACATTGAGTCAACAAGAGTCTTGTAAAAACAATGAGGGACTTCTCCCCCATCTATAGACAATCTATCATGCTGTCTGGCTGGATTTTAAGAAACGTTAACCCATAAGAGTCCATGTCGTCACATTCCTCCCCCTTCTTAATATTAGCCAGACATGATAGGCTTCCGATCATCCTTCTCCTCTTGTCGGGAAAGCCCATCCGCATTTCCATGGTTCTTGCCCTGTTTATGGGAGATGGAAAAATTGTAAGATTGTAATGCCAGACTCCACCTGAGCAAGCGTCCGTTGTCCCCGGCAGTGCGATTTAGCCAACTCAATGGATTGTGGTCAGTGAGGACTGTGAACTCATTGCCATAGAGGTAGGGCTGCAATTTTTTTAGGGCCCAGACTATGGCCAGGCATTCTTTTTCTATGGTGGCATAAGCCCTCTCTCGGTCCAACAGCTTCCGGGAGAGGTACGCTATCGGATGTTCCTCACCGTTGTCCCCCACTTGGCTAAGTACAGCTCCTAGTCCTGTGTCCGATGCGTCTGTTTGGACAATGAATCTGCGACGGAAGTCAGGAGCAGTCAAGACTGGGCTTTGGGCTAGCCGGTCTTTCAATTGGAGGAACGCAGTTTCACATTCTGGGGTCCAGATAAGGTTACGGGCATATCTTTTGGTTGTGAGGTCAGTGAGCGGTTTTGCTATGGTACTGTAATTGGGGATAAACTTTCGATAGTAGTTTGCAGTTCCTAGAAACGCACGGACCTGTTTTTGATTGGCCGGGCGTGGCCACTGGATAATGGCTTCTACTTTTGCAGGTTCGGGACGAATGCACCCACTTCCCACCCGATGTCCCAGGTATAGCACTTCGGCCATCCCCATTTGGCATTTGTCAGGTCGGATGGTGAGCTGGGCTTTGGCTACCCTCTGCAGCACCTGGGACACATGCTGAAGATGCTCTTCCCAAGTGTCGCTGAAGATAGCGATGTCATCCAAATAGGCCTGGGCATACCCCTCACATCCCTCTAGTAAATGGTCTACCATCCTCTGGAAGGTGGCTGGGGCATTTTTCATCCCAAAAGGCATGCTGGTAAACTCAAAGAGGCCAAAAGGGGTTATGAAGGCCGATTTCTCTTGAGCGTTTTTTGGGAGTGGGATCTGCCAGTATCCCTTGCTCAAATCGAGGGTAGATATAAACCGAGACCCCCCTAACCTATCTAGTAGTTCATCCACCCGGGGCATGGGGTAAGCATCTGTAATCGTGACCTCATTGAGCCGTCTATAGTCCACACAGAAACGAGTACTCTTGTCCTTTTTTGGCACCAATACCACACTGGCAGCCCATGGGCTATGGGAGGGGACTATGACTCCCATATTTAACATGTCATCCACCTCGGCCTTCATCATTGCCAACACAGGAGGGGTCACCCGGTAGGCGGGTTGTCTTAGTGGGGTGGCTGCCCCTGTGTTGACATGATGCTGGACCAGGGGGGTTCTACCAGGCTGACTTGTGAACAGGGTTTCATATGTTCCGAGTATGTCTGATATCTGTCGCTTCTGTGATGGACAAAGCTGCTCCCCTAGTGATACATCTTTTACCCCCATTTCCCTTTTGGAGTCCACTAATAGGTCTGGGATCTGGTCCAACTCTGGATCATCTAACTCTGGACAGCAAACTGCTAAATTGGTGACTTCTCGTTCCTCATAAGCTTTTAGCCTGTTGATGTGGTAGGTACGCTCACGAACACCTGCTCGATCCAGGGCCACGGTGTAGTCAGTATTGCCACATTTCTTGGTAATGGTGAATGGACCCGCCCACATGGCTTGCAGCTTGTTTTTCCGCACCGGTACCAGTACTAGGACCTTCTGTCCACAGGCAAATTCTCGGAGTCGGGCAGTGCGGTCGTAACATCGTTTTTGCCTTTCCTGAGCCACTTCTAAATTCCCATGGGCTAACGCCATGAGGTGCCTCATCCTTTCCCTAAACTTTTGAACATAGTCCAGTATGGGAACCTCTTCTGTGGGGAAGGTGCCCTCCCAACTCTCTCGTACCAGCTCTAGGGGCCCTCGTACTTTTCGGCCGTACAGCAATTCAAAGGGAGAGAACCCAGTGGAGTCCTGCGGCACCTCCCGGTAAGCAAAAAGGAGCTGCTGCAAGTTTTTCTCCCAGTCCCCCCCCTCGGACTCCACATATCGGCTAATGAGCTGTTTGAGCGTTTTGTTGAAGCGCTCACACAATCCATTTGTTTCAGGATGGTAGGGGGTTGTGCGCATGGGGCGGACTCCATGTTTTTCCCACAGGGTGTGAATCAGTTCACTTTGGAACTGTGCCCCCTGGTCAGTCAATACTTCCTGTGGAAACCCTACCCGGCTAAAGATGTCCAGTAGAGCTTGAGCCACGTGCTCTGCATCTATGGAGGTTAAGGCAACGGCTTCTGGGTAACGGGTGGCAAAGTCTACCAGGGTGAGGATGAATCTTTTTCCACTGCGGCTGGGGATGGCTAAGGGGCCTACTATATCAATGGCAACTCTCTGGAATGGTTCTCCTATCAAGGGCATGGGTTGAAGTGGGGCACGGCATGGGGCTCCCCCCATACGCTGACACACTGGGCAAGAGGCTCTGTATTTTTGCACTTCTTGAGTGACCCTTGGCCAGAAAAAACTACGCAGCAGGCGGGCCCGAGTCTTTTTGGTCCCCATGTGCCCAGCCGCAGGAACATCATGAGCTAAACGCAACAGTTGGGGTCGGTATGGCTGGGGTACCACAAGCTGATGTACACGGGTCCAGGGTTTTTCTGGGCAGGATGCGGGCTTCTCCCGATATAAGAGGCCTTTTTCCCATCTATATACCTCCCCCTGATTTCCTCCCCCAGGTTGGCTTGCCGCACTACGGATAAGCTCTAAGGTGGGGTCTGACAGTTGAGCTTCCCTGAACTCTTTACGATCTATCTCCCCCAATCAATGGCCACAGTTGGGTCTGATGTACTCACATTTGTTGGCTCTGATGAGGAGGCTGAAGATTGAGGAGTTGGGTTCTCCTCTGATGGGCTGGAAGAAAGACCTGCACCAGGATGGTGTTTGGCTTGGCTGCGGGTGATGGCGGTGACAAACTGGCTGGATAGTCCTTGTCCTAGGTCATTTCCCAAAATTACAGGGGTGGGGAGGCCGTCCATGAGCCCCACTTCAACCTCTCCTTGGTCAGTTCCCCAGTCCAACTGCACTCGTGCCAGAGGGATGTTCGAGCGCTGGCCCCCAGCAAGGATGATGGTCACTTGGCGGCCAGGTAAATGATGTTCTGTGGGAACAATATCTGGGCTGACCAGGGTGATGGAAGATCCCGAGTCTCGAAGTCCCTGAGCCTGTATATCACCGACCTTGACCGTCTGGATGTGGGGATGGAGGTTAGCTGGTGTACGGTGTCCGGCCTGCCGTAGGGCGTGGACTGGATAAACCACTTCCTCAGCTATTGGTGTTTCTCGGGAGTAGCATTCCTCAGGTCTCGTTGGTTCATCTCGGCATATGTTGACTGGTAGACGGGCTCCAGGCATGGGGTCCCGGTTTTGTAGACACTCTTTGGCCATGTGTCCAAGGCGCCCACACGTATAACAGCGCCGTGGGTTAGACAAGTCACCCACCCTGTTGGTAAACCTTTGTCTTGTTGGGGCTTCTGTGGGGTAACGAGTTAGTCCAGCACGTGAGTCTGGGGGTCGCTTGGATCCATGGTTGAGGGACCTATTGGGCCTTCAGCTGGGTCGGTTGGCTGTAAATTCGTCAGCCAATCGCGCTGCTTGCTCTGGGGTGTCGGGCTTCCTGTCAGCTACCCATTCTCGGATTTCCGGGTCCATCTGCACCAGCAGCTGTTCAAGCACTATCACATCACGGAGGGCAGCAGCGGAGTGGGCAGCCCGTCCATCGAGCCAGCGATTACAGTGTCGTCGGAGTTGACTGCCAAATTCGACGTACGAGACACCCTGGCGAGACATAGTCCGGAACTTAGTGCGATGTCTCTCGGGCGTTATGGTAAAAAGGGCCAACAAAGTGTCCTTAATAATTCCGTAGTCCAAGCAGTCCTGAGGCCCAAGTGATCGGACAGCCTCCTGGGCCCGGACCGGCAAGCTTGTCCACAGGTATTTGGACCACTCATCTGTGGGCACCTGGTGCATACGCATTAGCATCTCAAAGTTTTGCAAGTGTTCATCTATCTCAGTGCTGGAATCATTAAACACTGGCACATCCCTGTAGCGAAGATGACTTCCATGGTGGTGGTCTATCCTGGAGGTAGGTGCTGATGGTGAGGAAATTGGAAATCCAAACACAAATTGCAGAACACCAGCCCTCTCTTCCCTTGAAGCTTCAGGCCCCAATGCAGTAAACAATTCCTTGACTCGGTCTGCTTGGGTTTGGTTTGTTTCCAGACTGTCACTGGATCTAGGATGAGATACAGGGTTTACCTCCTCTGATACCACAACGGCAGTGTCCTCATCATCCTCTGCATCATTCTGGGCATCCCAACAGACTAATTTCCGGATCAAGTCTGACCGAGTGTCAGTGTTCCTGTAGTCAATCTTTCGCATCTGGCACAGATCCTGTAGCATCCATTTACTGCTGCGGTCGTAACTCCTCTCTGGTCCTTGTCCCATGGCTGAGCTGGTGGGGTTGGACATGGCAGCGTCCGAAACCTGAATGCCTCCTCTATGGCCTGCTGGGTATGCTTATGTGCCTCCCTGGTTGTTGAGCCCTAGACGGTGTCTGAAAACACCAGTCCACTGCAGCTCCCCTGGGTAAACCAGGCTGAGTAGTATCCCACCGCTGCCACCAATTGTGGAGACACGGGGCTCAGTGGGCGCTCTCGTCCACTAAAACCCGCCGCCTTTAGAAAGACAGCGTGGCTCAGGGCTCATCCCAACTGAACGCCGGCCTCCTTAACCGTGGGTGTAACACTACTCAGACAACACAGGGTGAGGGAACCACAATAATTAGACTTTATTGGATCCCCAAACAATTAACGGCACATAACACATAACCAGCAAAACACACAAAATGTAACAGGCAACAGAGTCTCACCCTTCCGCTGGCTCACCAGGGATTTAGAATGTCCAAGCCTCACAGGTTCCAAGCTGTCTGAGGTCATGTTCATTTAACTGATGTGCTTAGAAAGGCTGAGGGTGTACATGTAAACTGGGAGCCACTGACTAGACAATGGCTACTAAGGTAATTACATTATCAATACACAACTACAATACAATGGTTACTGGAAATGTCTGGAGAACAATAGTCTAGCTTTCAGTGGCCAACACAATTACACTGAGTCAACAAGAGTCTTGTAAAAACAATGAGGGACTTCTCCCCCATCTATAGACAATCTATCATGCTGTCTGGCTGGATTTTAAGAAACGTTAACCCATGAGAGTCCATGTCGTCACAGGGGTGACGCTGGTATACGGGAGGGTGACGCTGGTATACGGGAGGGTGACGCTGGTATACGGGGGGGGTGACGCTGGGATACGGGGGGGGTGACGCTGGGATACGGGGGGGGGTGACACTGGGATATGGGGGGTGATGTTGGTTTTCGGGGGGGGTGACGCTGGTATACGGGGGGTGACGCTGGGATACGGGGGGTGACGCTGGTATATGGGGGGGTGATGCTGGTATACGGGGGGGGTGATGTTGGTTTTCGGGGGGGTGACGCTGGTATACGGAGGGGTGACGCTGGTATACGGGGGGGTGATGTTGGTTTTCGGGGGGGGTGACGCTGGTATACGGGGGGTGACACTGGGATACGGGGGGTGACGCTGGTATATGGGGGGGTGACGCTGGTATACGGAGGGGTGACGCTGGTATACGGGGGGTGACGCTGGTATACGGGGGGTGACGCTGGTATACGGGGGGCGACGCTGGTATACGGAGGGGTGACGCTGGTATACGGAGGGGTGACGCTGGTATACGGGAGGGGGTGACGCTGGTATACGTGGGGTGACGCTGGTATACGGGAGGGGGTGACGCTGGTATACGGGGGTCTCAGTTTTCTTCCCCTCTTCCTGTATAAATCCATCGGACGTGTACATGATTTTCTAGGAGGACAGATCGGGCTGCTCCTGATGATGCACATTGTGGATGGAGGCACCATCGAACCCGCGGCCAGAATGTCAGCTGCCCCCCCAGGGCCCAACATCCAGCAGATCCAGAGACCCCACCGAGCCCCTCTAACCAAGGACGATTAACTCTCTAATTACCACACTGGCTGTCAGTCTATGTATATATATAGCTCACAAGTCAGGCAGAGAGGCTGATAATCCAGAAGGTTCTTCACCCAAGAAGAAGAGCACAGACCCCCTCTACCCTGTGTGCGGCTGAGCACAGACCCCCCTCTACCCTGTGTGCGGCTTAGCACAGACCCCCCTCTACCCTGTGTGCGGCTGAGCACAAACCCCCTCTACCCTGTGTGCGGCTTAGCACAGACCCCCCTCTACCCTGTGTGAGGCTGAGCACAGACCCCCTCTACCCTGTGTGCGGCTGAGCACAGACCCCCCTCTACCCTGTGTGCGGCTTAGCACAGACCCCCCTCTACCCTGTGTGCGGCTGAGCACAGACCCCCCTCTACCCTGTGTGCGGCTTAGCACAGACCCCCCTCTACCATGTGTGAGGCTGAGCACAGACCCCCTCTACCCTGTGTGCGGCTGAGCACAGACCCCCCTCTACCCTGTGTGCGGCTGAGCACAGACCCCCCTCTACCCTGTGTGCGGCTGAGCACAGACCCCCTCTACCCTGTGTGAGGCTGAGCACAGACCCCCCTCTACCCTGTGTGAGGCTGAGCACAGACCCCCTCTACCCTGTGTGAGGCTGAGCACAGACCCCCTCTACCCTGTGTGAGGCTGAGCACAGACCCCCTCTATCCCGTGTGAGGCTGAGCACAGACCCCCTCTACCCTGTGTGCGGCTGAGCACAGACCCCCCTCTACCCTGTGTGCGGCTGAGCACAGACCCCCCTCTACCCTGTGTGCGGCTGAGCACAGACCCCCTCTACCCTGTGTGAGGCTGAGCACAGACCCCCCTCTACCCTGTGTGAGGCTGAGCACAGACCCCCTGTCACAAACCACCGGGGGGGTCACTCAGAAATCCCCCCGCGCTGGCTACCAGTACGTCACAATCGGGGGGTAACAAGTGGGGGTCACCCCTACTTTATAACTCCCGACCGACAGACAGAGCACGTGACGCGCTCTCTAGCGCCCCTCTTATAGTCAGGCCAATTATGGAATTGCCCGACAATAAGAAAGGAGGCCGCTATACTACTTATGCCGATTATTGAAGGGTCCCCAGTGAGAGTAGGGTATATATTCCCCCGACCTCCGCGGGCGGACTATATAATATCTTCCCGGATCTCACTGGCCTCCCCACAATAATCCTTGGCACAACTCGCTGCCACCAACCGCTTCACGGTAACTATTAGCCGAACACACAGACGTGGGATTCAAGATCGAGATAACAGAACAGCCCAAGATTAATTATATAATTTAATCAGCTTAAAGCACACTAGAACTACGATATATACAATAGGGAATCTACAGAATATACATATGTCAGAGTACAGTTACAGATAAAGCATGGGTTACAAACAGATATGCAATTCAATCAGTTACCTTGTGTGTCTGGCCACAGGGGGGCGCTGTAGACCAGGTTTCCAGGAACTCCCACAGATGTTTCCTACACGTGCCCCCAGCGAGAAGAACCTTGGAAAATGGCCGAAGCAGGGTTATCAACCTGGGCAGATCCAGGTCCCCTCCTACCTTAGTGACCTCACGGGGAAGCACTGCCACTCCCCCTGCATGGATCAGAATTATCCAGAAAAGGGGATTTTGGCCATAACTGTGCCTGGGAGCGTCGTAGACGGACGTCAACGCTCTCATTGTGACAGTTATGAATTTAGCTACAGAACGAGAGGACTCATGACCTGTCTGCCAGTTCCCCATTGGCTGATATCACGCCTGGGGCATTTCCCAATGTCCTGCTCCCATAAAAAGGGGGTGCCGGCATCGTCCACATGCGGAGACACCATTTTTATGGTTGCCATATTTATCGGAAATATGGCTTGCGAGATATGAACCATTTTTTACTGGAGTCGTTCTGTCTGGCTATTTCCAGAGCCTTGCTAATTAGATAGCAGCTCCTACTACAGGGTGACGGCAGGGAGTCATCCTGTGTCCATTGTCCCAAAGCCACCTAATTTCCATATCACAGGACATGGCCATGGAGTTTGTTGCTAAACCAGTTGTGTGGGGGAAAGGGGGGTTGACACCAGGAGAGGGCTTCCTGACATACTTGAATATCATGATTTATCGTCATCTCTCCGGATTTACCTCACACCTCCCCCCTTTTGAGGGCGCTAGGGGGCAGCACACTCCGGTGTTCCCCCGTGCGCCCGTCCGCGACCTCTCCTTGTCGGGACAGCCCGTCTGCGTTACCGTGGTCACGGCCCCTTTTGTGGCGAATGGTGAAGTTGTATTGCTGGAGCGCAAGGCTCCATCGCAACAATCGCCCATTCGTCCCAGAGACGGTGTGCAACCAGCTGAGGGGATTGTGGTCCGTCTCCACGATGAAGTGGCGCCCGTATAGATAGGGTTGCAGACGCTGCAGGGCCCACACTATGGCCAGGCACTCCTTCTCCATCGTGGAATAGGCAACTTCCCTTGGTAACAGCTTCCTGCTCAGGTACAAGACCGGGTGCTCTTGGCTCGCAGAGTCCACCTGGCTGAGCACCGCACCGAGGCCGAAGTCACTGGCGTCGGTCTGTACTACAAACGGCCGCGTGAAGTCGGCTGCCTGTAGCACGGGCGGGCTGGACAGGGCGTCCTTTAGGGCCCGGAAGGCTGTCTCGCAGTCCATTGTCCAATCGACTGCAGAGGGCAGCTTCTTCTTGGTGAGGTCCGTCAAGGGCTTTGCCAGGCTACTATAGCATGGAACAAACCTCCTATAGTACCCAGCGGTCCCCAAGAAGGACATCACCTGCTTCTTGGTCCTGGGGGTGGGCCAGGATGCGATGGCCTCCACTTTCTCAGGCTCGGGCTTCAGCGTTCCCCCACCTACCCGGTGACCGAGGTACTGGACCTCGCTCATGGCCAGCTGACACTTTCCCGGCTTGATGGTCAAACCTGCCCGGTGGATCCGCCTGAGCACCTGTGCTAGATGCTCTAGGTGGTCCTCCCAGGTGGGACTGAAGACGGCAATGTCATCTAGGTACGCGGCCGCGTACCCTTCAAGTCCCTTGAGCAGGGTGTTGACCATCCGCTGGAAAGTGGCAGGGGCATTCCTCATCCCGAATGGCATCACCGTGGACTCGTACAGTCCAAATGGGGTAATAAAGGCAGAGCGTTCCCTGGCCTTGCGAGTCAGGGGGATCTGCCAATATCCCCGGCTCAGGTCCATGTTGGTCAGGTACTGAGCCCCGGCCAACTGATCGAGCAGGTCATCGATGCGTGGCATTGGGTACGCATCGGCGACCGTGACAGCATTGAGCCCCCTGTAGTCCACGCAGAACCGAGTGGTTCGGTCCTTCTTAGGGACGAGGACTACAGGCGAGGCCCAAGCGCTGTTGGATGCCTGGATCACCCCCAGCTCCAGCATCTCGTCAATCTCCTGGCGCATGTGTTGCTGCACCTCCAGGGAGACCCGATATGCTGAACGCCGGATCGGGGGATGATCCCCAGTGTCCACGTGATGGACAGCCAAGTCAGTCCTTCCGGGCTGGTTGGTAAACAACCCCCGGAAGGGGTGTAGGGTGGCCCACAGCTGGGACCGTTGGTCCTCCAAGAGCTGGTGGCCAACCTCCACATCCTCAATGGATCCGCCTGCCCTAACCTGGGCTAGCATATCCAAGAGGGTTTCCGCTTCTCCCTCCTCGGGCAGGTTGCACACGGGGAGCGCACATGCCTCCCGCTCATGATGTGCCTTCATCATGTTCACATGGAAGGGCTTCCGCCTTCCACGGGCAGGGTCCAGGGTGACCAGGTACGTTACAGGGTTGAGCTGCTGGTACACGAGGTATGGGCCTTCCCAGGCTGCCTGAAGCTTGTCCTGTGGTACGGGGACCAGTACCCACACCTTTTGACCCACTTGGTAGGTCCTCTCACAAGCGTTCTGGTCGTACCAACGCTTCTGATCGGCCTGGGCTTGAGCCATATTGTCGTGTACCAGTTGCGTCAAGGCCTGCATTTTGTCCCGGAAGCGCATGACATACTCGATGACCGACACTCCAGGGGTGGCCAAATCCCCTTCCCAAGCCTCTTTCACCAGAGCCAGGGGGCCCCGCACACGTCGCCCGTACAGGAGCTCAAACGGTGAGAATCCTGTTGAGGCCTGTGGAACCTCCCGGTAAGCAAATAACAGGTGTGGGAGATACCGCTCCCAGTCACGCCCATGGGAGTCGACCAACATCTTAAGCATCTGCTTTAAGGTGCCATTGAACCGCTCGCACAGGCCATTAGTCTGTGGATGGTACGGGCTGGCCACCAGATGTCGCACCTGGACTTGCTTACAGAGGGTCTCCATCAGCTGGGACATGAATTGGGTCCCCCGGTCGGTGAGCATTTCCTGGGGAAAACCCACTCGGGAGAAAATCTCCAGCAATGCGGTGGCCACCTTGTCAGCCCGAATGGACGACAAGGCCACTGCTTCTGGGTACCGGGTGGCATAGTCAACTACCGTCAGTATGAAGCGTTTCCCGGAGCTGCTGGGGATGGCCAGCGGGCCGACCAGATCCACAGCCACCCTCCTGAAAGGCTCATCGATGATTGGCAGAGATACTAGTGGGGCTTTGGGGTGTGGCCCCGCCTTCCCCACTCTCTGACAGGTTTCACACGAACGGCAGTAGGCAGCCACATCGGCCCCCATTTTTGGCCAGTAGAAATGCTGGTTTAACCTGGCCTTGGTCTTAGCGATCCCTAGGTGTCCGGCCATCGGAATCTCATGTGCGATCCGCAACAACTCCGTCCGGAACGGATAGGGTACCACCAACTGTCGGTCCCTGGGCCACGCCTCCGGTGAACCCTGCTGGACCGTGGCCCGGTACAGCCGTCCTTGGTCCCAGACCACTCGCTCCGGGTCCGAGTCCGAGGGAGGCTGTGCCGCCTGCTCCTTTAGAGCTTTCAGGCTGTCGTCAGCTTCTAACGCTGCCTGAAACTCCTGACTAGATGTGGCCAGAATCGACGAGACTGTCACATCTTCAGTCAGTACCCCGGGACCTGTGTCCTGGCCTCCACCTGACTCGGCTGCCACTTGGTCAGAAGGGGAAGAGCTATCGGACCTCCGGGAGGCCCCTTGGCTTCCAGCACTCCCACTGCGGGTGACAGCGGCCACAGCCGCTGCGACCGTGGGTCGTGCCTGCTCCTCCTCCGTTCCTGACCAAGTCGCCGGTTCAGGCAGACCTACCTGGCTTCCTGACACCCCGGTTGTGGGGGAACCATGCACCGAGATCTTACCTGGGAGCACTTCCGCTCCTGGACCGGCCCCAATCTCACCTGCCTGTTCCCCTCCTGCAGCAACAGAACCCCGCTGTGAAATCTCTGGGGACCCCACATTTGCTGTGGTAGCCCCCACCCCACACACTGGTCCTCCCCCTGCAGCACCCTGCTCTCTGCTTATCCCTGCAGAGGGCAGCAGATCCCAGCTCACAGGCTGGTTACTTGTAGAGGCATTGTCACACCTTTCTCTGACCCCCTCCCCTGTCACAGCTGCAGCTGAGTGTGTGTCTATGGTGTCTATGCAAGCAGAAATATCAGAGTTCACTCCCTCCTCCCTTACATCATTCATAGATAACACATTAACATTGTCAGGAGTCATGTCAGCACTGGCTGAAGGTTCAGCCTTTGGGGCGGGGCCAAACTGGGAGGTTATTTGCCCCAAATCTGTCCCAAGTAGCACGTTTGCAGGGATCCGATCAGTTACCCCCACCTCCCTCACCCCTCGCCCCGCGCCCCAGTCCACATAAATGTCAGCAACAGGCAGCGCCGGGTCAATGCCTCCAATCCCGGAGACAGCGAGGGTTTTTCCAGGGATCAAGTCTTGGGGGGACACCATCTCAGGCCGCACCAGAGTCACTTCCGAGGCGCTGTCTCGCAGTCCTATGGTCACAGACTGGCCGACGGTGACAGGTTGGAAGCTGTCCAGGGACCTACCACCACCCCCACCCACACAATACACCTTGGGCGGCCCTTGGGACGGGGACGGAGCCGGGGCCTTGGGACGCTGAGGGCACATGGCCTTGAAGTGTCCAGGTAGGTTGCACTGGTGGCACCGTCTTGGTTCTGCCACGGGCCTGGAGAGGGGAGTTGAGGGGGACACCCCCTGCAGTCTAGGGGCAGGTGGGGCAGTCGCAGAGTTCATCTTACCCCCTCTCCAGGTGCTGCTGGTGGCTGCTCTCCTGGCTTCAGGAGCCCGATTGTTGGTGTAGTCATCGGCCAGGGCAGCTGTAGCCGTGGACCCCTTTGGCTTCTGGTCTCGGATGAACTGGCGGAGATCCTCAGGGCAGTTCCACAAGAGTTGCTCCGTGATGAACAAGTCCAGGATCTCCGGTCCGGTGGAAAGCTGCAGGCCTTGGGTCCAGTGGTCGGCAGCTCGGGCAAGTGCCCGCCGGTGGTCAGCCCAGGAGTCCTTTGGTCCCTTCTGCAGCGTCCGGAACTTCTTGCGGTAGGACTCCGGGGTGAGGTTGTACTGTTGGATCAGGGCCCGCTTGATGGTGTCGTAGCCCTGATCCGCCTCAGCAGGCAAGTCCTCAAGGATATCCAGGGCCTTACCCCTTAAACGGGGGGTCAGGTATTTGGCCCACTGGTCCTTGTTCAGATGATGCTGCAAGCAAGTCCGTTCAAAAGCAGTCAAGAAAGAGTCCAAGTCTCCATCCTTCTCCAGCACTGGGAAGTCCTCAACACGGACCTTTGGAAGTTTGGTGTCTTGAAGGTCACGTGTGGCTGATGAGGGCCGGAGCTGAGCTAGCTGCAGCTGGTGGTCACGGTCTGCCTGTTGCCGTCGCTCCGCAGCCTCACGCTCTGCCTGGCGCTCTTCACGCGCTGCCTGCCGCTCTGCCCTGCGCTCTGCCATGAGTATCTCGTAGGTATCCCGGTCTCCAGCCTGGAGAAGGGCCATAGCCATTTGAAGAAGGCTATCCGAGCCTCCCAGGCTCGGTGGAATGGCACGTGGTGATCTGCGGCCCGCTGCGGAGCCTGGTGCTTCACTGTCCATTGCAGAGCGGAGGGCTGGCATCTGGCTCGTTGAGGAACCTTGGGCGAGCTCCTCCTCATCTTGTCCAGCAGTGCCAGGTTGTGCAATGTCCTCGGCAGAACGGCTTTCTGGCGTCGAGCTCCTGGAGGGCTCGTGGACAACCTCCTCATCGTCTCTGGCCTGAGCATCGGCCATTCCTTTGGCTTTGCTCCTGGTGCTATCAGCCATTGTTGCAGACTTTGGTCACTGACACAGAACTGACACCTGATGCCTCCACACACCTTACAGTATCTGCACTCTGACACTCTAGTGTTGAGCTGGTCTGAAGACCCCAGCAGCCACAGCTGCTGCAGGCAGTCTTTAGTGTCTGGGAGTATGGGTCTCACACTCACACACACTATTATCTCGATCCCACCGCTTGCCACCAATATGTCACAAACCACCGGGGGGGTCACTCAGAAATCCCCCCGCGCTGGCTACCAGTACGTCACAATCGGGGGGTAACAAGTGGGGGTCACCCCTACTTTATAACTCCCGACCGACAGACAGAGCACGTGACGCGCTCTCTAGCGCCCCTCTTATAGTCAGGCCAATTATGGAATTGCCCGACAATAAGAAAGGAGGCCGCTATACTACTTATGCCGATTATTGAAGGGTCCCCGGTGCGAGTAGGGTATATATTCCCCCGACCTCCGCGGGCGGACTATATAATATCTTCCCGGATCTCACTGGCCTCCCCACAATAATCCTTGGCACAACTCGCTGCCACCAACCGATTCACGGTAACTATTAGCCGAACACACAGACGTGGGATTCAAGATCGAGATAACAGAACAGCCCAAGATTAATTATATAATTTAATCAGCTTAAAGCACACTAGAACTACGATATATACAATAGGGAATCTACAGAATATACATATGTCAGAGTACAGTTACAGATAAAGCATGGGTTACAAACAGGCATACACAGTTCAATCAGTTACCTTGTTGCGTCTGGCCACAGGGGGGCGCTGTAGACCAGGTTTCCAGGAACTCCCACAGATGTTTCCTACACGTGCCCCCAGCGAGAAGAACCTTGGAAAATGGCCGAAGCAGGGTTATCAACCTGGGCAAATCCAGGTCTCCTCCTACCTTAGTGACCTCACGGGGAAGCACTGCCACTCCCCCTGCATGGATCAGAATTATCCAGAAAAGGGGATTTTGGCCATAACTGTGCCTGGGAGCGTCGTAGACGGACGTCAACGCTCTCATTGTGACAGTTATGAATTTAGCTACAGAACGAGGGGACTCATGACCTGTCTGCCAGTTCCCCATTGGCTGATATCACGCCTGGGGCATTTCCCAATGTCCTGCTCCCATAAAAAGGGGGTGCCGGCATCGTCCACATGCGGAGACACCATTTTTATGGTTGCCATATTTATCGGAAATATGGCTTGCGAGATATGAACCATTTTTTACTGGAGTCGTTCTGTCTGGCTATTTCCAGAGCCTTGCTAATTAGATAGCAGCTCCTACTACAGGGTGACGGCAGGGAGTCATCCTGTGTCCATTGTCCCAAAGCCACCTAATTTCCATATCACAGGACATGGCCATGGAGTTTGTTGCTAAACCAGTTGTGTGGGGGAAAGGGGGGTTGACACCAGGAGAGGGCTTCCTGACATACTTGAATATCATGATTTATCGTCATCTCTCCGGATTTACCTCACACCCCCTCTACCCTGTGTGAGGCTGAGCACAGACCCCCTCTACCCTGTGTGAGGCTGAGCACAGACCCCCTCTACCCTGTGTGCGGCTGAGCACAGACCCCCTCTACCCTGTGTGCGGCTGAGCACAGACCCCCTCTACCCTGTGTGAGGCTGAGCACAGACCCCCCTCTACCCTGTGTGAGGCTGAGCACAGACCCCCTCTACCCTGTGTGAGGCTGAGCACAGACCCCCTCTACCCTAAGGGAGGCTGAGCACAGACCCCCTCTACCCTGTGTGAGGCTGAGCACAGACCCCCCTCCACCCTGTGAGGCTGAGCACAGACCCCCCTCCACCCTAAGGGAGGCTGAGCACAGACCCCCCTCCACCCTAAGGGAGGCTGAGCACAGACCCCTCTCTACCCTGTGTGAGGCTGAGCACAGACCCCCCTCCACCCTGTGAGGCTGAGCACAGAGCCCCCTCCACCCTAAGGGAGGCTGAGCAGAGACCCCCCTCCACCCTAAGGGAGGCTGAGCACAGACCCCCCTCCACCCTAAGGGAGGCTGAGCACAGACCCCCCTCTACCCTGTGTGAGGCTGAGCACAGACCCCCCCCCCTCTACCCTGTGTGAGGCTGAGCACAGCCCCCCTCTACCCTGTGTGAGGCTGACCACAGACCCCCCCTCTACCCTGTGTGAGGCTGAGCACAGACCCCCTCTACCCTGTGTGAGGCTGAGCACAGACCCCCTCTACCCTGTGTGAGGCTGAGCACAGACCCCCTCTACCCTGTGTGAGGCTGAGCACAGCCCCCCTCTACCCTGTGTGAGGCTGAGCACAGACCCCCTCTACCCTGTGTGAGGCTGAGCACAGACCCCCTCTACCCTGTGTGAGGCTGAGCACAGACCCCCCCCCCCTCTACCCTGTGTGAGGCTGAGCACAGACCCCCTCTACCCTGTGTGAGGCTGAGCACAGACCCCCCTCTACCCTAAGGGAGGCTGAGCACAGACCCCCTCTACCCTAAGGGAGGCTGAGCACAGACCCCCTCTACCCTGTGTGAGGCTGAGCACAGACCCCCCTCCACCCTGTGAGGCTGAGCATAGACCCCCCTCCACCCTAAGTGAGGCTGAGCACAGACCCCCCTCCACCCTAAGGGAGGCTGAGCACAGACCCCCCTCTACCCTAAGGGAGGCTGAGCACAGACCCCCCTCTACCCTGTGAGGCACAGTTCACATTGTGCTGCCATCATCTGCTAGAACAGATCTATTGGGAATCGGATTTTTGCCGGATCCGGTTTTCACACGTGGGGTGTATAGACAATGGATCTGTAGCACCCCTGAACACCTCAGGGTGCTACAAGGTTCTGCGTCCCCACCGGGATGCAGGTCCTACCCCCTTAAGGACCCAGAACCCCAGTGCCGGTAACACCAAAAACCCAGGTGGTCCCAGTTTCCCCAACAACCCCCCATACAATGGTACCCAGTAGGGTGGGACCATGGATGGCCGCCTAGAGGTGGAGCCAGACCAGTCCACTAGTTGACCAGGTGGGAGGGGCAGACTGTGGAGAGTAGTCGGGAAGACAGTGGTCAGAACAGAGGAAGGAGTCTGCAGTGAAAGAAAGCAGACAGTGTCAGACTAAGGGGTACTTTGCACACTATGACATCACTAGCCGATGCATGCGATGCCGAGCGCGATAGTCCCCGCCCCCGTCGCAGCTGCGATATCATGGTGATAGCTGCTTCACATGCACTCACCTGCCCTGCGACGTCGCTCTGGCCGGCAAACTGTCTCCTTATTAAGGGGGCGGGTCGTGCGGCGTCATAGCGACGTCACACGGCAGGCGGCCAATAGAAGCGGAGGGGTGGAGCTGAGCAGGATGTAAACATCCCGCCCACCTCCTTCCTTCCGCATAGCCGGCGTGAGCCGCAGGACGCAGGTAGGAGATGTTCCTCGCTCCTGCGACTTCACACACAGCGATGTGCGCTGCCGCAGGAACGAGGAACAACATTGTAACATCGGCCCTTCCGAAACTATGGAAATGTCCGACACTACACCGATGATACGATTTTGACGCTTTTGCGCTCCTTAATCGTATCAAAAAGGATTTACACACTACGATATCAACTGCAACGCCGGATGTGCGTCACTTTCGATTTGACCCCACCGACATCGCAGCTGCTATGTCGTAGTGTGCAAAGTACCCCTAAGTCTAGAGTTGACAGTGAAGGTGAAGGAAGTGACACCCTGACTTGGGTTGACGGTGACCTGGTACCCAGGAGAGTAGTTGCTGGTGGAGTACGGTGGAGTACACCCGGAACTACGCACCGACGGGGTACAGGACCCTAGGACAGGAAAGAGCTTCAAGCCGACCTGTTAACACCTGCACAGCAAAGGGGACCATCAAGGACCTTTCTGACCCTAAAAAAATCAGAAGACTCAGTAGCAAAGGGAGAGCCGGGGACAGGACCAGAGACTCCAGCCACCCTCCTACTGTCAGGACAGAAGTGGACAAATCACAGAACAGGGACCCCCCGGTGTTCTATACTACGGGGACCCACTTACCAGAGGTGCAGGGGGAGAAGGTACCAGAGAACCAGACTGGCACTGGGACGAAGAGGACCTGGAGGTTAAACCAGCCGGCCTCGGGCAACCAGTTACCATCTGGTGAAAGTGAGTAAACCAGTTATACTGACTACCTGTCTGGACTCCTTCTTCCGACGCCCACCGCACCATACACCCGCTGGGGCAATACCCTACTTGCGGAGGGACTACCATACTAGCTGCACATTCCATCAGCCCCAGCAAAACCTGCAGCGGCGGCTCCCTACACTTAGCCGCAACACCGCAAGTGGCGTCACAAATAACTTTATTCACCAATCCCCTGTAAATATCTGTGACGCCCTGGGCAAGCCAGGGGTCACAGGTCATGACACCACCACACCCCACACCCTGGATAGGTACACCAAAGCTACACCAGAAATCCTTGTTGCCTTCCTCCAGGGGCTGATGTCCACACCAGGGGGTGGGCCAGGCGGTTGGCTCCGCCCACCGAGGAGTTCACAGTCCTGGAGGCGGGAAAACCAGGCAGATTAGAGTTAAAGTTGAAGAGAGAGAGAGTTGGAAGTGGTAGAGGAGCAAGTGAGAGGAGTTGAAGTGAAGTAAAGTGACAGTTTGAAAAGCCTGAAGTTGGTCCGGGTGTGTGCCCCGGACTGAGACAGCAAGGTCAGCAGACGGTGGTGACCGTCTGCAGGAGAGGCTGATCGGAGGTTGCCGAAAGGACCGTGGACGGGTGGTGGCCCGGCAGTACCGGACCGGTATACAAGGAGAAGCCAGCACCATTGGCAGGGGCCTTTCGGATCCCGGCAAGGCTAGGAGTCGCCGTGAATTTGCCAAATCCGTCAGTGAAGGGGACCTCCGGGTCTCCCAACAACTAAGTCCCGTTTGAAGGCAACAGTCCAACCGTAGGAGAGAGACACCGCCACCGCCAAGGCACCAGTTTCTCAGGGCCAGCGCCTGCGGGCAAAGAGTAGAGCTCCTCCGGCCCATATCCAAGTCGGGGAGCGGGTTACCGGTGGGAACCCATCGCTACCAAAATTACACTAGGTGCAGGGAAAGAGACCGTCACCGCCAACTACCGGGGAAAAGCAACAGCAGCCGTCCGTGGGAACCGTCTTTCCAGCCGTGTGTTTTACCGAGAACTGTGTCATCGTCTCAGGCTGAGTGAGTACCACCGTGCCGTGCGGCACAGCGCTGCCCCCGCGACCCTGCACCTCACCAGGCCCCGCATCTGGCCTGCCATCCCTCATCCTTCACCCCATCACTGGGCCCCGGGACAACCAACCCCTACCCACGGAGGGGAGAACTAACAACTCTGCTGCTCCCTGTCACCGCTCCCGGGATCCCCATACAGAGCAGCGGTGGTGTCCACACAATCACCACAACCATGGGTGGCGTCACGGACAATAAATCCCCAAAACCAAACCCCTTTTCACTCACGGGCGAGGAGCGCCGCTCGAGTCCCCGGGATCCGGCCCACCGCTCGAGCCACCAAGCAGCAGAGGCCGCGGCAGCAGCGGCAACCGGACCCGAGCAGTGGGAGAGCACAGCGTCCCCTCCTCCGCCCGCGACAACTTGGCGTCACGAACAGGATCTTACCGCTCTGCCGTCTGGTAGAGGTGCGCCTTGTTACCGCCGGAGGTGTCCGGCCGAAAAATTTCAGAAGCCGCCATCTTTGGCGTGAAGAGTTCCCGCTCGAGCGTCTTCTCGAGTAGTAGAGGCGCGAAGGCCAAAACCACGCCCCGATAGAGGAGGGGCCGGAAAGAGGCTAAGGGGGACGCGGATGGAGGAATGGCGGCGTCCTCGAATTGGAGCGCGGGAATACCCGCTACCGGGGCATCCAAGCTCTGGGGAAAAAGAGGAGGAGTAGCCTTTGAAGACTGCGGCCCGGGTGAACTCCCCGCCGGGAACGCTGAGTGGCTGGAGCGGGAATTGGGTCGGTTCTGCTTGAAGGTGAGGGCGCAGAGCCTGCAGCAGTTGATGGACTGGAAGGCGGAGATGCACAGAATGGTTGCCGTAGTGGGGGCCCGTGAGCAAGGGGCCGCTGCGGCCGTGCCGCGTCGCGATCAGTCCACCCAAACCCCAGAACCAGCCCTGATTGAGTGGGAGACGGACATCAGCGCCGCGGCCGGGGGTCCGGAGAGAATGCCGTTGATGGAAGAAGAGGTCCCGAGTATGCTGCCTCCGCCGCCGTTCCTAACGGCTGTCAGTGGTTCGGGGTTGAACTGCCGATGGAGGGAGAACCCCATGTACCGTTCGGTCCCTGAGTGGGCCGACCCCCTGCGGTGGTAGCCGCCTCAAGGTCAGCGGAGGCCCGCTGCAGTTGTCCCCGTTGGGACCACCTGTGTGTGTGTTTAAAAAGTTTTGAGAGTTATGAGAAAATGAAAATGATCACCGAAGTCTCATCTGATTGTAAGCAACCGTGATTGAACCGGCCGTTGCCGGCACCGTTGTCCCCGTGGGGACCGCTTAAAGTTGCGTAAGGGACTCCTTACGGACAAGCCCGTGAACTTGCAGGGCAACCACAAACGTTAGTGGCATGTAAATAATGTTTTGTTGCAGCTTACCGTTACCGCCTCCGGAGAGGCAGATAGGAGGGAGGGCCCGCAGTGGAGCAGGCTGGGGCCCAGCCACCACAGGAACCGGTGGCTACCCTCTGGAGGGAAAGGACAGATCCCGCTCGGGTGACTTGGTTCAGGACTGGGGTCAAGGGGTGCTGCCTGTTTCTTAGGGGCAGCATCAGGGCCAGGTTACTTGGGTGGGAGAGAGCGGCAGCTGCAACCGTTACCGTAACATTTAAGAAAAGTGCCTCCCGTTGTGGGATGATGTTACTATACTTGTATGTGCTTTTATCTTTTTCAGAAAAATAAAACCGGTGTTGGACGGGCAGCCCGCGGACGGTCTGCATTTTGCTAAGGGGGAATGTGACGCCCTGGGCCAGGGGTCACAGGTAATGACACCACCACACCCCACACCCCGGATAGGTACACCAAAGCTACACCAGAAATCCTTGTTGCCTTCCTGATGTCCACACCAGGGGGTGGGCCAGGCGGTTGGCTTCGCCCACCGAGGAGTTCACAGTCCTGGAGGCGGGAAAACCAGGCAGATTAGAGTTGAAGTTGAAGAGAGAGAGAGTTGGAAGTGGTAGAGGAGCAAGTGAGAGGAGTTGAAGTGAAGGAAAGTGACAGTTTGAAAAGCCTGAAGTTGGTCCGGGTGTGTGCCCCGGACTGAGACAGCAAGGTTAGCAGACGGTGGTGACCATCTGCAGGAGAGGCTGATCGGAGGTTGCCGAAAGGACCGTGGACGGGTGGTGGCCCGGCGGTACCGGACCGGTATACAAGGAGAAGCCAGCACCATTGGCAGGGGCCTTTCGGATCCCGGCAAGGCTAGGAGTCGCCGTGAATTTGCCAAATCCGTCAGTGAAGGGGACCTCCGGGTCTCCCAACAACTAAGTCCCGATTGAAGGCAACAGTCCAACCGTAGGAGAGAGACACCGCCACCGCCAAGGCACCAGTTTCTCAGGGCCAGCGCCTGCGGGCAAAGAGGGGCTCCTCCGGCCCATATCCAAGTCGGGGAGCGGGTTACCGGTGGGAACCCATCGCTACCAAAATTACACTAGGTGCAAGGACAGATACCGTCACCGCCAACTACCGGGGAAAAGCAACAGCAGCCGTCCGTGGGAACCGTCTTTCCAGCCGTGTGTTTTACCGAGAACTGTGTCATCGTCTCAGGCTGAGTGAGTACCACCGTGCCGTGCGGCACAGCGCTGCCCCCACGACCCTGCACCTCACCAGGCCCCGCATCTGGCCTGCCATCCCTCATCCTTCACCCCATCACTGGGCCCCGGGACAACCAACCCCTACCCACGGAGGGGAGAACTAACAACTCTGCTGCTCCCTGTCACCGCTGCCGGGATCCCCATACAGAGCAGCGGTGGTGTCCACACAATCACCACAACCGTGGGTGGCGTCACGGACAATAAATCCCCAAAACCAAACCCCTTTTCACTCACGGACGAGGAGCGCCGCTCGAGTCCCCGGGATCCGGCCCACCGCTCGAGCCACCGAGCAGCAGAGGCCGCAGCAGCAGCGGGAGCCGGACCCCAGCAGTGGGAGAGCGCAGTGTCCCCTCCTCCGCCCGCGACATATCCCCATTACAAAAAGAGCCCAGGGCACGGAACCGAGACCAGCCACCACCGTGACATCCGCAAGACATACACTGCCTGGGACCGAGTGCCCCATATCCCTGGGTGCTACAGATCCGTTCACTGATTGTTATTCATCCGGAGTTTTCTGAATGGATCCGTTACAAATGGGTGATAAATAGCGATCTGTTACCACATCCGTCCTCCATAGACTCCACGTTAAAGACGCATCCGGCCAGCATCCCTTACTGAACAGCAGACAACAGATCTCTAACGGATCCGTGACAGCAGATGATTACTGGACATGGGATCCCAGCCATGTGACTGACACAGGGTGTAAGAGGCGGATGAGGCCCGAGTGCTCCTGAAGGCACTGATCACCATCATAGGGTGTAAGAGGAGGACGAGGCCCGAGTTCTCCTGAAGGCACTGATCTCCATTATAGGGTGTAAGAGGCGGATGAGGCCCGAGTTCTCCTGAAGGCACTGATCTCCATTATAGGGTGTAAGAGGAGGACGAGGCCCGAGTGCTCCTGAAGGCACTGATCACCATTATAGGGTGTAAGAGGAGGATGAGGCCCGAGTTCTCCTGAAGGCACTGATCTCCATTAAAGGGTGTAAGAGGAGGATGAGGCCCGAGTTCTCCTGAAGGCACTGATCACCATCATAGGTTGTAAGAGGAGGACGAGGCCCGAGTTCTCCTGAAGGCACTGATCACCGTCATAGGGTGTAAGAGGAGGACGAGGCCCAAGTGCTCCTGAAGGCACTGATCACCATCATAGGGTGTAAGAGGCGGATGAGGCCCGAGTGCTCCTGAAGGCACTGATCACCATCATAGGGTGTAAGAGGAGGATGAGGCCCGAGTGCTCCTGAAGGCACTGATCACCGTCATAGGGTGTAAGAGGAGGACGAGGCCCGAGTTCTCCTGAAGGCACTGATCTCCATTATAGGGTGTAAGAGGAGGACGAGGCCCGAGTGCTCCTGAAGGCACTGATCACCATCATAGGGTGTAAGAGGAGGACGAGGCCCGAGTTCCCCTGAAGGTACTGATCACCGTCATAGGTTGTAAGAGGAGGACGAGGCCTGAGTTTTCCTGAAGGCACTGATCACCGTCATAGGTTGTAAGAGGAGGACGAGGCCCGAGTTTTCCTGAAGGCACTGATCACCATTATAGGGTGTAAGAGGAGGATGAGGCCCGAGTTCTCCTGAAGGCACTGATCTCCATTATAGGGTGTAAGAGGAGGATGAGGCCCGAGTTCTCCTGAAGGCACTGATCACCATTATAGGGTGTAAGAGGAGGATGAGGCCCGAGTTCTCCTGAAGGCACTGATCTCCATTATAGGGTGTAAGAGGAGGATGAGGCCCGAGTTCTCCTGAAGGCACTGATCACCATCATAGGTTGTAAGAGGAGGACGAGGCCCGAGTTCTCCTGAAGGCACTGATCACCGTCATAGGGTGTAAGAGGAGGATGAGGCCCGAGTGCTCCTGAAGGCACTAATCATTGTCATAGGGTGTAAGAGGAGGACAAGGCCTGAGTGCTCCTGAAGGCACTGATCATCATTATAGGGTGTAAGAGGAGGATGAGGCCCGAGTTCTCCTGAAGGCACTGATCACCATCATAGGTTGTAAGAGGAGGACGAGGCCCGAGTTCTCCTGAAGGCACTGATCACCGTCATAAGGTATAAGAGGAGGATGAGGCCCGAGTTTTCCTGAAGGCACTAATCACTGTCATAGGGTGTAAGAGGAGGACAAGGCCTGAGTGCTCCTGAAGGCACTGATCATCATCATAGGGTGTAAGAGGAGGACGAGGCCCGAGTGCTCCTGAAGGCACTAATCACTGTCATAGGGTGCAAGAGGAGGACAAGGCCCGAGTTCTCCTGAAGGCACTGATCACCATTATAGGGTGTAAGAGGAGGACGAGGCCCGAGTGCTCCTGAAGGCACTGATCACCATCATAGGGTGTAAAAGTCGGACGAGGCCCGAGTGCTCCTGAAGGCACTGATCACCATACCTTCCTTGTATAGAGAATAGGTTCTGCCTAGCGACAGGATGACTTAGGGGTACATTGTGTCGCGGGCGGAGGGGACGCGCTCGCCACGCTCGGGTCCAGGGCTTCTGCTCGGTGGCTCGAGCGGTGGATCGAACCCGGGGACTCGAGCAGCGCTCCTAACCTGTGAGTGAAATGGGGATGGTATGGTTAATGGCACCACCGTTGCTGGTAACGGGGATCCCGGGAGAGATGGTAGGGTGCAGCTGAGATGTTGTCCCCTCCGTGGGCAGGGGTTGGTGGGCCCGATGGTGTAACGGGGAGGCCGGATGGCTGGGGTGCAGGGTTGCAGGGACAGCGCGGCGCAGTGCCGGACGGCACTGGTGTACTCACTCAGACAATCACTGACAGAGTCGTAGGTAAACCAAAACAGCCGGATAGACGGGTCCCGCAGCCGGCTGCAGTGTTGTTGTTGTGCTCTCCCCAGACGGCTGATGGTGGCTGTCTTTCCCCGACGCCCGACCCCGGTCCTTACGGCTCTGCGGAGTTCCACTAACTCCTGCAGACGGCCACCACCGTCTGACAACCTTGCTGTCAGTGTCCGGGCTCCAACCCAGACACTTGCAGTACGTGACCTCTCACTTTCACCTCCTGAGCTGAACTCCTCCAAACTCTAACTCCAACTGACTGCTTTTCCTGCCTCCAGGCCTGTGAACTCCTTGGTGGGTGGGGCCAACCGCCTGGCTCCGCCCCACCTGGTGTGGACATCAGACTCTGGAGGGAGGCAACAAGGGTTTTGTGTTTGGCTGCTGTAACTGCCTAGGGTGGGGGGTGTGTATGTTGGTATCTTTGTGACTACCTGGCTAGTCCAGGGCGTCACATTTGCACACTACGACATCGCAAGCCGATGCTGCGATGCCAAGCGCGATAGTCCCCGCCCCCGTCGCAGCAGCGATATCTTGTGATTGCTGCCGTAGTGAACATTATCGCTACGGCAGCTTCACACGCACTCACCTGCCCTGCGACGTCGCTCTGGCCGGCGAACCGCCTCCTTCCTAAAGGGGCGGGTCGTGTGGCGTCACAGTGACATCATGCGGCAGGCGGCCAATAGGAGCGGAGGGGCGGAGATGAGCGGGACGTATACATCCCGCCCACCTCCTTCCTTCGGCATTCCAGCCGGGACGCAGGTAGGAGATGTTCCTCGCTCCTGCGGCTTCATACACAGTGATGTGCGCTGCCGCAGGAACGAGGAACTACATCGCACCTGTCGCTGCTGGTAAATTATTGAAATGTCGGACCCTACACCGATCATACGATAACGACGCTTTTGCGCTCGTTAATCGTATGTAAAAGGATTTGCACACTACGATGTCGACAGCAACGCCGGATGTGCGTCACTTTTGATTTGACCCCACCGACATCGCACCTGCGATGTCATAGTGTGCAAAGTACCCCTTAGACTGGGACCAGTTCTGAGTGTCACCCACAGGAGGAGCAGCCAGCTGCAGGGAACAGCCTGACTCCATCCTGGGGTTGTCGCTGGTGTTTACACTGTGGACGCTGTACTTGTGGGTCATATACAGAGAAGGAGAAGTGTGCAAGTGTCGCGGGCGGAGGAGGGGACGCTGCGCTCACCCACTGCTCGGGTCCGGCTGCTGCTGCTGCTGCTGCTCACTCGGTCGGTGGCTCGAGCGGTGGGCCGGATCCCGGGGACTCGAGCGGCGCTCCTCACCCGTGAGTGAAAGGGGGGTGGTTTGGTTTAGGGATATTGTGCGTGACGCCACCCACGGTTGTGGCACCACCGCTGCTCTGGACGGGGATCCCGGGAGCGATGACAGGGAGCAGCTTGGATGTTGTTTTCTCCCCTCCGTGGGTAGGGGGTTGGTTGTCCCGGGGCCCGGTGAGGTAGGAGGGATGGCAGGCGGGTTACGGGGCCTGGTGAGGTGCAGGGTCGCGGGGGCAGCGCTGTGCCGCACGGCACGGTTGTACTCACTGAGCCAATGATGAATGCAAAGTCTCCGGTAAAACAAACGGCTGGATGGACGGGTCCCACAGACGGCCGCGGTAGCTCTCCCGGTAGGTTGGTGGTGACTGCCTTTCCCTGCACCTGTGTTGTGTTCACGGTTCCAATGGCTTCCCACCGGTAACCCGCTCCCCAGCTTGGATGGATGCTGAGGGAGCCCCTTTTGCCCGCAGGCTCTGGCCCTGGGAACTGTAGCCTTGGCGGTGACTGTATTTCCCTCTACGGTGTGAGCTGTTGCCTTCAATCGGGTCTTGACTGCTGGGAAACCCCGGAGGTTCCCTTCGCTAACGGATTTGACCGGTTTTACGGCGACTCCTAGCCTTGTCGGGGTCCGTAAGCCCTGCCGAATGGTGCTGGCTTCTCTTTGCTCCCTGATCTGGTACCGGCGGGCCACCGCCCATCCCCGGTCCTTACGGTTCACTTCAATCAGGCTCTCCTGCAGACGGTCACCACCGTCTGCCAACCTTACTGTATGTGCCCGGGCCACACACCCGGACACGGTCAGTCTCCTCTCCTACCACTTCACTCTCCAAAACTGATCTGACTTCCCTTTTCCCACCTCCAGGACTGTGAACTTGTCGGTGGGCGGGGCCAACCGCCTGGCCCACCCCCTGGTGTGGACATCAGCCCCTGGAGGGAGGCAACAAGGATTTGTGTTTGACCTTGATGTGCCTAGCCGAGGTGTGGGGTGTGTTGTTGTAGTTCCTGTGACGTCCTGGCTTGTCCAGGGCGCCACACAAGCCCAGCAGATAACGTAGGCCAAGGAAAGTGGAAGATTGTGGCATTCGAGACGTGACGCTCAGGATCAAACCGGGAAGCGCATGGGAAGGATTCCAGTCAGGGACGGGTGGAAGGTCACCTCCATCCTGCAGTCTCTGGATCCAGGCCCAAACTCTACAGGGGGGGCCATAAGTATGGATACACCCTGATAAAATGGAAGTGGTTGCTGATATCTCTTCACCGTTTGTGGCATATTAGCATGGGAGGGGAAGGACATTTGAAGCCGGGTGAATCCCATGGTGGCCATCTGCAAAGCCGCCATTTTGAATTCAACTTTTTTTTTTCAATGGTAAGAAGAAGAAATGCTGCCACAGGCCTCCTGTATCCGGTGTTTCGGGTGCCCCCGTCCTGGACCCTGGATCTGTGGTATTGCCCTCGGTGTGTCAGGAGTGGGAGAAGAGAATGGCCGTGATAACACAATGGCCGCACTCTGAGCTCGTCCTTTACTGGTTACTGTCGTTCCTCCATGTCAGAAACGTGTCAATAACTCGATAATGAATAAAGCCACGGTAATAAAGAGCGCACCATTGTTTTCTTGTGCAATTCTCTGTGTATGATGTCACATGACCCCTTCCCAATGAGAAAAGTAAAGTTGAATTCAAAATGGTGGCTTTGCAGATGGCCACCATGGGCGTCACCCGGCCTCAAATGTTCTGCCCCTCCCATGTACTAATATGCCACAAACGGGGAAGAGATATCAGCAACCACTTCCATTTTACCAGGGTGTATCCATACGTATGGCCCCCCTGTACAGAGGTTCCCATCAGTGGACTGACTCCAGCGGTGAGTCCTCACGTGGAAGCTTGGCACTGACCGGGGCAAACAGGTCAGATCAGAACTCATGGTAGATGAGGCAAGTCCGACGGTGGTCCACATCGCTATAGAGAATAGGTCCAATGTGTGTGACGAAACCCTGAATATAGAGGACTATAGGCCTATATAGTGTGGGACTGTAGTGTAACAGTAAGGAGCAGGACGGTGTGGAGAAATGAGGGTCAGCGGGCGCTCTCCTGTGGAGACGCGGGGGTCAGCGCGTGCTCTCCTGTGGAGACACAGGGGTCAGTGGGTGCTCT
Organism: Anomaloglossus baeobatrachus; assembly: GCF_048569485.1. Classification (NCBI taxonomy): domain Eukaryota; kingdom Metazoa; phylum Chordata; class Amphibia; order Anura; family Aromobatidae; genus Anomaloglossus; species Anomaloglossus baeobatrachus. The sequence goes on along the minus strand of NC_134356.1, from coordinate 709,179 downwards.
CCTGTGGAGACACAGGGGTCAGTGGGTGCTCTCCTGTGGAGACACAGGGGTCAGTGGGTGCTCTCCTGTGGAGACACAGGGGTCAGTGGGTGCTCTCCTGTGGAGACACAGGGGTCAGTGGGTGCTCTCCTGTGGAGACACAGGGGTCAGTGGGTGCTCTCCTGTGGAGACGCGGGGATCAGTGGGTGCTCTCCTGTGGAGACGCGGGGGTCAGTGGGTGCTCTCCTGTGGAGACACAGGGGTCAGTGGGTGCTCTCCTGTGGAGACACAGGGGTCAGTGGGTGTGACACGAAGAGTCGTACCCCACAGAGAGAAAGGAAGGTCATGTCTGTCATAACGGTGTGGAGAATAAAAGGAAACAAGACTGGTTGGCCAGGTGAACTCTTGGTGTCTACTGCCCGATGGCATGGATGACTGGCAGTAGGGGTGATGATCACCGGCCCGATGCCACGTCCACACACAGAGTCTCCTTGGTGGAGGAGAGTGGTGCCCCGTGCAGCCCGGGAACGGCTGATTCCTTCATCCTCTCACATTTTCAGATCTCAGACGCCATAGAGCCAGGGTCGCATCCAGACACCCAGAACCCCCGGCAGGTGGGACGCGGCACAATCTCAGCTACTTTGATGTTCCATTACACGTATTGTTACCGGGCGACTTTCATCTCTGTGCTGCGATAATGTCCGACAATTAGATCATTACTATAATAACCTGATGGCCATTATCTATGAAGATGAGGACGATGGCGCCTCCTGCGCACAACGATCCACTACTATCATCTCATGATTAGAGGCGGCTAAAGAACCGATGATCAGGACGAGAAAATGCTCCACACCGGAGAACAACGCCTACCAAAGGGTGACACCAGTCCTCCCACTCCAAACATATACTGGTCTCATACCGGTCACATAGTGGAGACATACTGGTCACACTCCAGAGGACACATACTGGTCATATTCTGTTCACATACTGGTCACATTCCGGAATCAAACTAAACAGATACGGGTCACACTCCGGACACCTACTGGTTACATTCTGGTCTCATATCGACCACACTCCAGGCACATACCGGCCAGACTCCAGGCACGTACCGGCCACAGTCCGGGCATGTACCAGCCACACTCCGAACACCTACTGGTTACATTCTGGTCTCATACCAACCACACTCCAGGCACATACCAGCCAGACTCCAGGCACGTACCGGCCACACTCCGGGCATGTACCGGCCACACTCCGGGCATGTACCGGCCACACTCCGGGCATGTACCGGCCACACTCCGGGCATGTACCGGCCACACTCCGGACACCTACTGGTTACATTCTGGTCTCATATCGACCACACTCCAGGCACATACCAGCCAGACTCCAGGCACGTACCGGCCACACTCCGGGCATGTACCGGCCACACTCCGGGCATGTACCGGCCACACTCCGAACACCTACTGGTTACATTCTGGTCTCATACCAACCACACTCCAGGCACATACCGGCCAGACTCCAGGCACGTACCGGCCACACTCAGGGCACGTACCGGCCACACCCAGGGCTCGTACTGGCCACACTGGGCACGTACCGGCCACACTCCAGGGACATATCGGCCAGACTCCGGGCTCGTACCGGCCACACTCCAGGCACGTACCGGCCATACTCCGGGCACATATCGGCCACACTCCGGGCACGTACCGGCCACATTCCGGACACTTACCGGCCACACTCCGGGCTCCTACCGGCCACACTCCGGGCTCCTACCGGCCACACTCCAGGCACGTACCGGACACACTCCAGGCTCCTACCGGCCACACTCCAGGCACATACTGGACACACTCCGGGCTCCTACCGGCCACACTCCGGGCACGTACCGGCCACACCCAGGGCTCGCACTGGCCACACTCTGGGCACATACCGGCCACACTCCAGGCACATATCGGCCACACTCCGGGCACATACCGGCCATACTCAGGGCACATATCGGCCACACTCTGGGCACATATCGGCCACACTCCGGGCACATACCGGCCATACTCCGGGCACATATCAGCCACACTCCGGGCACCTACCGGCCACACTCCGGGCACATATCGGCCACACTCCGGGCACATATCGGCCACACTCCGGGCACCTACCGGCCACACTCCGGGGACATGTACCGGCCACACTCCGGGCATGTACCGGCCACACTCCGAACACCTACTGGTTACATTCTGGTCTCATACCAACCACACTCCAGGCACATACCGGCCAGACTCCAGGCACGTACTGGCCACACTCCGGGCATGTACCGGCCACACTCCGAACACCTACTGGTTACATTCTGGTCTCATACCAACCACACTCCAGGCACGTACTGGCCACACTCCGGGCACGTACCGGCCACACCCAGGGCTCGTACCGGCCACACTCCGGGCACGTACCGGCCACACCCAGGGCTCGTACCGGCCACACTTCGGGCACGTACCGGCCACACTCCGGGCTCGTACCGGCCACACCCAGGGCTTGTACCGGCCACACTTCGGGCACGTACCGGCCACACTCCGAACACCTACTGGTTACATTCTGGTCTCATATCAACCACACTCCAGGCACGTACTGGCCACACTCCGGGCACGTACCGGCCACACCCAGGGCTCGTACCGGCCACACTCCGGGCACGTACCGGCCACACCCAGGTCTCGTACCGGCCACACTTCGGGCACGTACCGGCCACACTCCGGGCTCGTACCGGCCACACCCAGGGCTCGTACCGGCCACACTTCGGGCACGTACCGGCCACACTCCGGGCTCGTACCGGCCACACTCCGGGCTCGTACCGGCCACACTCCGGGCACATATCAGCCACACTCCGGGCACATAACGGCCATACTCCGGGCACATATCGGCCACACTCCGGGCACGTACCGGCCACATTCCGGACACGTACCGGCCACACTCCGGGCTCCTACCGGCCACACTCCGGGCTCCTACCGGCCACACTCCAGGCACGTACCGGACACACTCCGGGCTCCTACCGGCCACACTCCAGGCACGTACCGGACACACTCCGGGCTCCTACCGGCCACACTCCAGGCACATACCAGACACACTCCGGGCACATAGCAGTCACATACTGGTTCCATAGTGGTCCCTTATTAGTCCTATACTAAACAAATACTTGTCACATACAAGTCACATACTGGTCACATATTCATCACACTCCGGACACATACTGGTCACATATTCATCACACTCCGGACACATACTGGTCACATACTGGTCACATATTCATCACACTCCGGACACATACTGGTCACATACTGGTCACATATTCATCACACTCCGGACACATACTGGTCACATACTGGTCACATATTCATCACACTCCGGACACATACTGGTCACATATTCATCACACTCCGGACACATACTGGTCACATACTGGTCACATATTCATCACACTCCGGACACATACTGGTCACATATTCATCACACTCCGGACACATACTGGTCACATATTCATCACACTCCGGACACATACTGGTCACATACTGGTCACATATTCATCACACTCCGGACACATACTGGTCACATATTCATCACACTCCGGACACATACTGGTCACATACTGGTCACATATTCATCACACTCCGGACACATACTGGTCACATATTCATCACACTCCGGACACATACTGGTCACATACTGGTCACATATTCATCACACTCCGGACACATACTGGTCACATATTCATCACACTCCGGACACATACTGGTCACATACTGGTCACATATTCATCACACTCCGGACACATACTGGTCACATATTCATCACACTCCGGACACATACTGGTCACATACTGGTCACATATTCATCACACTCCGGACACATACTGGTCACATATTCATCACACTCCGGACACATACTGGTCACATACTGGTCACATATTCATCACACTCCGGACACATACTGGTCACATACTGGTCACATACTGGTCACATATTCATCACACTCCGGACACATACTGGTCACATACTGGTCACATATTCATCACACTCCGGACACATACTGGTCACATACTGGTCACATACTGGTCACATACTGGTCACATACTGGTCGTACACCAGTCACAAACTGGTTACATAATGGTCACACTCCACTCACATGCTGGTCACATAATGGTCACATACCAGTCACACACCAGTAACATATTGGTCCTGGGTTCTGTAGTACCTGGTACCGGGTCTTGGGGTCAGTAGTGCCTGCTGTCAGGTCCAGAGGTCTGTAGCACCTGGTGTCGGGTCCTGAGTTCTGTAGTCCCTGGTGCAAGGACCTGATGTCTGCAGCATCTGGTACCGCGTCATGAGGTCTGTAGTACCTGGGTCCTTAGATCTGTAGCCCCTGGTACCGGGACTTAAAGTCTGTAGTGTCTGGTACCAGGATCTAAGCTCTGTAGCGCCTGGTGCCAGGTCCTGAGGTTTGTAGCACCTGGTTTCGATCCTGAGTTCTGTAGCACTTGCTGTTGGTTCCTGAGGTCTGTAGCACTGGGTGCCCAATCCTGAGGTCTGTAGCACTGGGCGCCAGGTCATGAGGTGTGAAGAAACTGGTGCCGCATACTCATGTCTATAGTGCCTGGAGCCAGGTCCTCAGCTCTGTAGCATCTAGTGTCAGGTCCTAAGGTCAGTAGGGCCTGGTGCCTGGTCCTGAGGTCAGTAGGGCCTGGTGCCTGGTCCTGAGGTCAGTAGGGCCTGGTGCCTGGTCCTGAGGTCAGTAGGGCCTGGTGCCTGGTCCTGAGGTCAGTAGGGCCTGGTGCCTGGTCCTGAGGTCAGTAGGGACTGGTGCCTGGTCCTGAGGTCAGTAGGGCCTGGTGCCTGGTCCTGAGGTCTGTAGGGCCTGGTGCCTGGTCCTGAGGTCTGTAGGGCCTGGTGCCTGGTCCTGAGGTCAGTAGGGCCTGGTGCCTGGTCCTGAGGTCAGTAGGGCCTGGTGCCTGGTCCTGAGGTCAGTAGGGCCTGGTGCCTGGTCCTGAGGTCAGTAGGGCCTAGAGTTGAGTCCTGAAGTCTGTAGCACCTGATAATAATAATAATAATAATCTTTATTTCTATAGCGCCAACATATTGCCTGGTCCTCAGATCTGTAGCACCTGGTGCCAGGTCCTGATGTCTGTAGTGCCTGTGTCGCGGGCGGGGAGGAGACGCTGCGCTCACCACGCTCAGGTCCGGCGCTGCTGCTGCTCGGTGGTGGCTCAAGCGGTGGGCCGGATCCGGGGACTCGAGCGGCGCTCCTCACCCGTGAGTGAAAAGGGGGATGGTGTTGGGGATTTATTGTCCGTGACGCCACCCACGGTTGTGGTGAGGTTGTGGCACCACCGCTGCTCTGGACGGGGATCCCGGGAGCGATGACAGGGAGCAGCTTGGATGTTGTTCTTCCCTCCGTGGGTAGGGGGTTGGTTGTCCCGGGGCCCGGTGAGGGAGGATAGGCAGGTGGGTTAGAGGGCCTGGTGAGGTGCAGGGTCGCGGGGGCAGCGCTGTGCCACACGGCACGGTGGTACTCACTCAGCCAATGATGAATGCAAAGTCTCCGGTAAAACAAACGGCTGGATGGACGGGTGTAACAGTAAGGAGCAGGACGGTGTGGAGAAATGAGGGTCAGCGGGCGCTCTCCTGTGGAGACACGGGGGTCAGCGGGTGCTCTCCTGTGGAGACGCGGGGGTCAGTGGGTGCTCTCCTGTGGAGACGCGGGGGTCAGTGGGTGCTCTCCTGTGGAGACGCGGGGGTCAGTGGGTGCTCTCCTGTGGAGACGCGGGGGTCAGTGGGTGCTCTCCTGTGGAGACGTGGGGGGCAGTAGGTGCTCTCCTATGGAGACACGGGGGGCAGTGGGTGCTCTCCTGTGGAGATACGGGGGTCAGTGGGTGCTCTCCTGTGGAGACGCGGGGGTCAGTGGGTGCTCTCCTGTGGAGACGCGGGGGTCAGTGGGTGCTCTCCTGTGGAGACGCGGGGGTCAGTGGGTGCTCTCCTGTGGAGACGCGGGGGTCAGTGGGTGCTCTCCTATGGAGACACGGGGGGCAGTGGGTGCTCTCCTGTGGAGATACGGGGGTCAGTGGGTGCTCTCCTGTGGAGACGTGGGGGGCAGTGGGTGCTCTCCTGTGGAGACGCGGGGGTCAGTGGGTGCTCTGCTGTGGAGACGCGGGGGTCAGTGGGTGCTCTCCTGTGGAGACGCGGGGGTCAGTGGGTGCTCTCCTGTGGAGACGCAGGGGTCAGTGGGTGCTCTCCTGTGGAGACGTGGGGGGCAGTAGGTGCTCTCCTATGGAGACACGGGGGGCAGTGGGTGCTCTCCTGTGGAGATACGGGGGTCAGTGGGTGCTCTCCTGTGGAGACGCGGGGGTCAGTGGGTGCTCTCCTGTGGAGACGTGGGGGGCAGTGGGTGCTCTCCTGTGGAGACGCGGGGGTCAGTGGGTGCTCTGCTGTGGAGACGCGGGGGTCAGTGGGTGCTCTCCTGTGGAGACGCGGGGGTCAGTGGGTGCTCTCCTGTGGAGACGTGGAGGGCAGTAGGTGCTCTCCTGTGGAGACGCGGGGGTCAGTGGGTGCTCTCCTGTGGAGACGCGGGGGTCAGTAGGTGCTCTCCTCTGGAGACACGGGGGGCAGTGGGTGCTCTCGTCCATTGGAAAGCTCTTTATAAAGACCGTACGGACCAGGGCTCATCCCACTGACCGCCCGCACTCCTTCCCCGTGGACAAAACATTACTCAGACACCACAGGGTGAGGGAACCACACATTGGTAAGACTTTACTCTTATCTTCCAGTCACCTCCAGAGCTGCAGTCACTATTCTGCTGTTACATGATGTCTTATCCTCCAGTCACCTCCAGAGCTGCAGTCACTATTCTGCTGTTACATCGTGTCTTATCCTCCAGTCACCTCCAGAGCTGCAGTCACTATTCTGCTGTTACATCATGTGTTATCCTCCAGTCACCTCCAGAGCTGCAGTCACTATTCTGCTGTTGCATGATGTCTTATCCTCCAGTCACCTCCAGAGCTGCAGTCACTATTCTGCTAGTATATCATGTGTTATCCTCCAGTCACCTCCAGAGCTGCAGTCACTATTCTGCTGTTACATGATGTCTTATCCTCCAGTCACCTCCAGAGCTGCAGTCACTATTCTGCTGTTACATCATGTCTTATCCTCCAGTCACCTCCAGAGCTGCAGTCACTATTTTGCTGTTACATCATGTCTTATCCTCCAGTCACCTCCAGAGCTGCACTCACTATTCTGCTGTTACATCATGTCTTATCGTCCAGTCACCTCCAGAGCTGCACTCACTATTCTGCTGTTACATCATGTCTTATTCTCCGGTCACCTCCAGAGCTGCACTCACTATTCTGCTGTTACATCGTGTCTTATCCTCCAGTCACCTCCAGAGCTGCACTCACTATTCTGCTGTTACATCGTGTCTTATCCTCCAGTCACCTCCAGAGCTGCACTCACTATTCTGATGTTATATCGTGTTATCCTCCAATCATCTCTAAATGACGGATGGTATGACCGTAGCTCCAATCTCTAAAGTCCATTCATGGGCACCAGGACCTGGAGGCAGCAGACGATCTTCCCCCTTCATATCACAGCACCAACTTACTGACCAAACATGTGACTTATGGTTCTCTTTCTCCTGGGATCACCCCTGGATGGGAAGACGTGCCCACACCAACCCCTTACACTTATGTCATGTAACTCCAAGTATGAAGGAGGGCAGTTTTGGGCCAGTCTGCAGGATTGTGTATCAGGGAGGCCCCCGGCAGAAGGGAACAATAGACGCACATCCCCCCACCAAATGCAGGACAATGAATTCTACTGCAGGCCTGATTACATTAGGGTCCATGAAGGCAACTAGGATACACACATTTACAACCCCTTCCCCCTTCAAATTGTGCAGCTTAAACTGACAAGCAAGCAAATGTCTGATAAAACACAAGAAAGACGTAACCGACGCTACATGCTGGAAAAAATCCCAGTACCTCAGAGCCTTGGGCTCCGCTCTACGTCCATGGGTCAAATAGTCTATAATCCATGGCCAGCTCCTCACATGGATGATCTTAGTTTTGTCACTTATTGGTGGATTCTGGTTTTCGAATTTATATGGTCTGATTTTGTAAGTTGTTGGATGATTCTTGTTTCATCAGTTTTTGGATGATTGCGGTTCCATCATTTATCGGATGATTCCGGTTCCGTCATTTATCGGATGATTCCGGTTCCATCCTTTATCGGATGATTCCGGTTCCGTCCTTTATCGGATGATTCCGGTTCCGTCATTTATCGGATGATTCCGGTTCCGTCATTTATCGGATGATTCTGGTTCCATCATTTATCGGATGATTCCGGTTCCATCATTTATCGGATAATTCCGGTTCCGTCATTTATCGGATGATTCTGGTTCCGTCATTTATCAGATGATTCCGGTTCCATCCTTTATCGGATGATTCCGGTTCCGTCCTTTATCGGATGATTCCGGTGCCGTCATTTATCGGATGTTTCCGGTTCCGTCATTTATCGGATGATTCCGGTTCCGTCATTTATCAGATGATTCCGGTTCCGTCATTTATCGGATGATTCCGGTTCCGTCATTTATCAGATGATTCCGGTTCTGTCATTTATCAGATTATTCCAGTTCTGTCATTTATCAAATGATTCCTGTTCTGTCATTTATCGGATGATTCCGGTTCCATCATTTATCGGATGATTCCGGTTCCGTCATTTATCGGATGATTCCGGTTCCGTCATTTATCGGATGATTCCGGTTCTGTCATTTATCAGACGATTCCGGTTCCGTCATTTATCGGATTATTCCGGTTCCGTCATTTATAGGATCATTCCAGTTCCGTCATTTATCGGATCATTCCAGTTCCGTCATTTATAGGATCATTCCAGTTCCGTCATTTATCGGATCATTCCAGTTCCGTCATTTATCAGATGATTCCGGTTCTGTCATTTATCAGATTATTCCAGTTCTGTCATTTATCGAATGATTCCGGTTCTGTCATTTATCAGATTATTCCAGTTCCGTCATTTATCGGATGATTCCGGTTCCGTCATTTATCGGATGATTCCGGTTCCGTCATTTATCAGACGATTCCGGTTCCGTCATTTATCGGATGATTCCGGTTCCGTCATTTATAGGATCATTCCAGTTCCGTCATTTATCGGATAATTCCAGTTCCGTCATTTATTGGATGATTCCGCTTCTGTCATTTATCGGATGATTCCGGTTCCGTCATTTATTGGATGATTTCGGTTCCGTCATTTATCGGATGATTCCGGTTCCGTCATTTATCGGATGATTCCGGTTCCGTCATTTATCAGATGATTCCGGTTCTGTCATTTATCAGATTATTCCAGTTCTGTCATTTATCGGATGATTCCGGTTCTGTCATTTATCGGATGATTCCGGTTCCGTCATTTATCGAATGATTCCGGTTCCGTCATTTATCGGATGATTCCGGTTCCGTCATTTATTGGATGATTCCGGTTCCGTCATTTATCGGATGATTCCGGTTCCATTATTTATCAGATGATTCCGGTTCCGTCATTTATCGGATGATTCTGATTCCGTCATTTATCGGATGATTCCGGTTCTGTCATTTATCGGATGATTCCGGTTCCATTATTCATCGGATGATTCCGGTTCTGTCATTTATCGGATGATTCCGGTATCATTATTTATCAGAAGATTCTGGTTCCGTCATTTATCAGATTATTCCGGTTCCGTCCTTTATCGGATAATTCTGGTTCCATTATTTATCGGATGATTCCGGTTCCGTCATTTATCGGATGATTTCGGTTCCGTCATTTATCGGATCATTCCAGTTCCGTCATTTATCAGATGATTCCGGTTCCGTCATTTATCAGATGATTCCAGTTCTGTCATTTATCAGATGATTCCGGTTCCGTCATTTATAGGATTATTCCGGTTCCATTATTTATCGGATGATTCCGGTTCCGTCATTTATCGGATGATTCCGGTTCCGTTATTTATCGGATGATTCCGGTTCCGTCATTTATTGGATGATTCCGGTTCCGTCATTTATAGGATCATTCCGGTTCCGTCATTTATAGGATCATTCCGGTTCCGTCATTTATAGGATCATTCCGGTTCCGTCATTTATCGGATGATTCCGGTTCCGTCATTTATAGGATTATTCCGGTTCCGTCATGATTTGCTTTTCTCTATTTTTTGTTTCGCCTTCTCCTTCTCGGGGCCTCTGATAGATGGGGCCACTTTCTTGTGATGTTCTGGGCTGCATCCTCAGCTCTGTCTATAATTACTGCTTCTTCCTCGCAATGTTTTATGTAGTGAAGACTCCAATTCCAGAGTTGTCACATCTAATAGACGACAGATTGAAATCTTCTGCCGTCAGCGATGAGGAGAAAACAGATCCGGTGCCGGAAGCAGACAGAAAACTGAACGTCTCTCCTGCCGGTGACCAGGACGTGTGGCCGGGACGGGAATACAAGACGTGCGCTGGAACACAACATCCTGATCCTGACAGATACTGCAGGGTACAAAGAGGGCAGCCGTGCTCTCCTACCGCGCTCTGCAGAGGCAGTCAGGGGCAGGTGAATATACCCGCATGTCAGTGCCCTCCTACAGCGCCCCGCAGAGGCAGTCAGGGGCAGGTAAATGTACCCTCATGTCACTGCCCACAGACCCCAGGACGCTGCATAGGCCTCTACTGTGAGCTTGCACAGCACATCTTCTCCTTCTTCTGCTTCACTTCAACTTCTTTTTGCTCTTTTTCACATTCTTCATTTTCATTCTTCTTCCTATTCTTTTCTTCATATTCTTCTGTTTCCCTTTTTTCTTTTCTATTTCTCTTCTTTCTTTCTTTATTTTTTCTCTTCTTCAAATTTTTCTTTTACCTTCCTTCTTTGTATTTTTCCTCTTCTTCTTTGTATTCTTCTTGTACTTCTTGTTCTTGTTCTTCTTCTTCTTGTTCTCTCTTCTTCTTGTTCTCTCTTCTTCTTCTTGTTCTTCTTCTTCTTGTTCTCTCTTCTTCTTGTTCTTCTCTCTTCTTCTTGTTCTCTCTTCTTCTTCTTCTTCTTCTCTCTTCTTCTTCTTCTTGTTCTTCTACTTCTTGTTCTCTCTTATTCTTCTTCTTGTCTCTTCTTGTTCTTGTTCTCTCTTCTTGTTCTTGTTCTCTCTTCTTCTTGTTCTCTCTTCTTCTTCTTGTTCTTCTTCTTCTTGTTCTCTCTTCTTCTTGTTCTTCTCTCTTCTTCTTGTTCTCTCTTCTTCTTCTTCTTCTTGTTCTTCTTCTTCTTGTTCTCTCTTCTTCTTGTTCTCTCTTCTTCTTCTTGTTCTCTCTTCTTCTTCTTGTTCTCTCTTCTTCTTGTTATTCTTGTTCTCTCTTCTTCTTGTTCTTCTTCTTCTTGTTCTCTCTTCTTCTTCTTGTTCTTCTTCTTCTTGTTCTCTCTTCTTCTTGTTCTTCTCTCTTCTTCTTGTTCTCTCTTCTTCTTGTTCTCTCTTCTTCTTGTTCTCTCTTCTTCTTCTTGTTCTCTCTTCTTCTTGTTCTCTCTTCTTCTTGTTCTCTCTTCTTCTTCTTGTTCTCTCTTCTTCTTCTTCTTGTTCTCTCTTCTTCTTGTTCTTCATCTTCTTGTTCTTCTACTTCTTGTTCTCTCTTCTTCTTCTTGTTCTCTCTTCTTCTTGTTCTCTCTTCTTGTTCTTGTTCTCTCTTCTTCTTGTTCTTCTTCTTCTTGTTCTCTCTTCTTGTTCTCTCTTCTTCTTGTTCTCTCTTCTTCTTCTTGTTCTCTCTTCTTCTTGTTCTTCTTCTTCTTGTTCTCTCTTCTTCTTCTTCTTGTTCTTCTTCTTCTTGTTCTCTCTTCTTCTTGCTCTTCTCTCTTCTTCTTGTTCTCTCTTCTTTGTGTTCTCTCTTCTTCTTGTTCTCTCTTCTTGTTCTTGTTCTCTCTTCTTCTTGTTCTTCTTCTTCTTGTTCTCTATTCTTCTTCTTCTTGTTCTTCTTCTTCTTGTCCTCTCTTCTTCTTGCTCTTCTCTCTTCTTCTTGTTCTCTCTTCTTCTTCTTGTTCTCTCTTCTTCTTGTTCTCTCTTCTTCTTCTTGTTCTCTCTTCTTCTTCTTCTTGTTCTCTCTTCTTCTTGTTCTTCTTCTTCTTGTTCTTCTACTTCTTGTTCTCTCTTCTTCTTCTTGTTCTCTCTTCTTCTTCTTGTTCTCTCTTCTTCTTGTTCTCTCTCCTTCTTCTTGTTCTCTCTTCTTCTTGTTCTCTCTTCTTCTTGTTCTTCTTCGTCTTGTTCTTCTACTTCTTGTTCTCTCTTCTTCTTCTTGTTCTCTCTTCTTCTTCTTGTTCTCTCTTCTTCTTGTTGTTCTTCTACTTCTTGTTCTGTCTTCTTCTTCTTCTTGTTCTCTCTTCTTCTTCTTCTTCTTGTTCTCTCTTCTTCTTGTTCTTCTTCTTGTTCTCTCTTCTTCTTGATCTTCTTTTTCTTGTTCTCTCTTCTTTTTCTTGTTCTCTCTTCTTCTTCTTGTTCTCTCTTCTTCTTGTTCTCTCTTCTTCTTGTTCTTCTTCTTCTTGTTCTCTCTTCTTGTTCTTGTTCTCTCTTCTTTTTCTTGTTGTCTCTTCTTCTTCTTGTTCTCTCTTCTTCTTGTTCTCTTTCTTCTTGTTCTTCTTCTTCTTGTGCTTCTTCTTCTTCTTGTTCTCTTTTCTTCTTCTCTCCTCTCTTCTTGTCTCTTCTTCTTCTTCTTCTCTCTTCTTGTTCTTGTTGTTCTCTCTTCTCTTCTTCTTGTTCTCTCTTCTTGCTCTCTCTTCTTTTTCTTGTTCTTTCTTCTTCTTTAGTTCTCTCTTGTTCTTGTTCTCTCTTCTTGTTCTTGTTCTCTCTTTTCTTCTTGTTCTCTCTTCTTCTTGTTCTCTCTTCTTCTTGTTGTTGTTCTCTCTTCTTCTTCTTCTAGTTCTCTCTTCTTCTTGTTCTCTCTTCTTCTTCTAGTTCTCTCTTCTTCTTGTCTCTCTTCTTCTTCTTGCTCTCTCTTCTTCTTCTTCTTCTTGTTCTCTCTTCTTCTTCTTCTTCTTGTTTTCTCTTCTTCTTCTTCTTCTTGTTCTCTCTTCTTCTTCTTCTTCTTCTTGTTCTCTCTTCTTCTTCTTCTAGTTCTCTCTTCTTCTTGTTCTCTCTTCTTCTTCTAGTTCTCTCTTCTTCTTGTCTCTCTTCTTCTTCTTGCTCTCTCTTCTTCTTCTTCTTCTTCTTCTTGTTCTCTCTTCTTCTTCTTCTTCTTGTTCTCTCTTCTTCTTCTTCTTGTTCTCTCTTCTTCTTCTTGTTCTTGTTTTCTCTTCTTCTTGTTCTTCCTTCTTGTTCTCTCCTCTTCTTGTTCTCTCTTCTTGTTCTCTCTTCTTCTTGTTCTTGTTCTCTCTTCTTCCTGTTCTCTCTTCTTCTTGTTCTCTCTTCTTCTTCTTGTTCTCTCTTCTTCTTCTTCTTGTTCTCTCTTCTTCTTGTTGTTGTTCTCTCTTTTCTTCTTCTTGTTCTTCCTTCTTCTTGTTCTCTCTTCTTCTTCTTCGTCTTCTTGTTCTCTCTTCCTTTTCTTCTTCTTATTCTTCTTGTTCTCTCTTCTTCTTGTTCTCTCTCTCTTCTTCTTGTTCTCTCTTCTTCTTGTTCTCTTTTCTTGTTCTTGTTCTCTCTTCTTGTTCTTGTTCTCTTCTTGTTCTTGTTCTCTCTTCTTGTTCTTGTTCTCTCTTCTTGTTTTTGTTCTCTCTTCTTGTTCTTGTTCTTGTTCTCGCTGCTTCTTCTTCTTCTTCTTGTTGTTTTCTCTTCTTGTTCTTGTTCTCTCTTTTCTTCTTATTCTCTCTTCTTCTTCTTGTTCTCTCTTCTTCTTCTTGTTCTCTCTTCTTCTTCTTGTTCTCGCTTCTTCTTCCTCTTGTTCTCTCTTCTTGTTCTCTCTTCTTCTTCTTGTTCTCTCTTCTTCTTCTTGTTCTCTCTTTTATTCTTCTTTTTCTCTCTTCCCTTCTTGTTCTCTCTTCTTCTTCTTCTTCTTGACCTATCTTCTTCTTCTTGTTCTTGTTTTCTCTTCTTCTTGTTCTCTCTTCTTGTTCTCTCTTCTTCTTCTTCTTGTTCTCTCTTATTGTTCTTGTTCTCTCTTGTTCTTGTTCTCTCTTCTTCTTGTTCTCTCTTCTTCTTCTTGTTCTTGTTCTCTCTTCTTCTTCTTGTTCTCTCTTCTTCTTCTTCTTCTTGTAATCTCTTCTTCTTGTTCTCTCTTCATCTTGTTGTTGTTCTCTCTTTTCTTCTTCTTGTTCTCTCTTCTTTTTCTTCTTCTTTTTGTTCTCTCTTCTTCTTCTTCTTCTTCTTGTTCTCTCTTCTTCTTGTTCTCTCTTCGTCTTCTTGTTGTTCTCTCTTTTCTTCTTCTTGTTCTCTCTTCTTCTTGTTCTCTTTTCTTCTTCTTCTTCTCTCTTCTTCTTGTTCTCGCTTCTTCTTCTTCTCCTCTCTTCTTCTTCTTGTTCTCTCTTCTTCTTGTTCTCTCTTCTTCTTCTTGTTCTCTCTTCTTCTTCTTCTTGTTCTCTCTTCTTCTTCTTCTCTCTTCTTCTTCTTGTTCTCTCTTCTTCTTCTTGTTCTTCTTCTTGTTCTCTCTTTTTCTTCTTGTTCTCTCTTCTTCTCTCTTCTTCTTCTTGTTCTCTCTTCTTCTTGTTCTTCTTCTTGTTCTCTCTTTTTCTTCTTGTTCTCTCTTCTTCTTCTCTCTTCTTCTTCTTGTTCTCTCTTCTTCTTGTTCTCTCTTCTTCTTGTTCTCTCTTCTTCTTCTTCTTGTTCTCTCTTCTTCTTCTTCTTCTCTCTTCTTCTTCTTGTTCTCTCTTCTTCTTCTTGTTCTCTCGTCTTCTTCTTGTTGTTCTCTCTTCTTCTTGTTCTCTCTTCTTCTTGTTCTCTCTTCTTCTTCTTCTTGTTCTCTCTTCTTCTTCTTCTTCTTCTTCTTCTTCTTCTTCTCTCTTCTTCTTCTTGTTCTCTCGTCTTCTTGTTGTTCTCTCTTCTTCTTGTTGTTCTCTCTTCTTCTTGTTCTCTCTTCTTCTTCTTGTTCTCTCGTCTTCTTCTTGTTGTTCTCTCTTCTTCTTTTTGTTCTCTCTTCTTCTTGTTCTCTTCTTGTTCTTGTTCTCTTCTTGTTCTTGTTCTCTCTTCTTGTTTTTGTTCTCTCTTCTTGTTCTTGTTCTCTCTTCTTGTTCTTGTTCTCTCTTCTCTTCTTCTTCTTCTCTCTTCTTGTTCTCTCTTCTTCTTTTTCTTGTTCTCGCTGCTTCTTCTTCTTCTTCTTGTTTTCACTTCTTGTTCTTGTTCCCTCTTCTTCTTCTTCTCTCTTCTTCTTGTTCTCTCTTTTCTTCTTATTCTCTCTTTTTCTTGTTCTCTCTTCTTCTTCTTGTACTCTCTTCTTCTTCTTGTTCTCTCTTCTTCTTCCTTTTGTTCTCTCTTCTTGTTCTCTCTTCTTCTTCTTGTTCTCTCTTCTTCTTCTTGTTCTCTCTTCTTCTTCTTGTTCTCTCTTCTTCTTCCTCTTGTTCTCTCTTCTTGTTCTCTCTTCTTCTTGTTCTCTCTTCTTCTTGTTCTCTCTTCTTCTTCTTGTTCTCTTTTATTCTTCTTTTTCTCTCTTCTCTTCTTCTTGTTCTCTCTTCTTCTTCTTCTTCTTGACCTATCTTCTTCTTCTTGTTCTTGTTTTCTCTTCTTCTTGTTCTCTCTTCTTGTTCTCTTCTTCTTCTTCTTCTTGTTCTCTCTTCTTGTTCTTGTTCTCTCTTGTTCTTGTTCTCTCTTCTTCTTGTTCTCTCTTCTTCTTCTTGTTCTTGTTCTCTCTTCTTCTTCTTGTTCTCACTTCTTCTTCTTCTTCTTCTTCTTGTAATCTCTTCTTCTTGTTCTCTCTTCATCTTGTTCTCTCTTCTTCTTCTTGTTCTCTCTTCTTTTTCTTCTTCTTTTTGTTCTCTCTTCTTCTTCTTGTTCTCTCTTCTTTTTCTTGTTCTCTCTTCTTCTTGTTCTCTCTTCTTCTTGTTCTCTCTTCTTCTCTCTTCTTCTTCTTCTTCTTCTCCTCTCTTCTTCTTGTTCTCTCTTCTTCTTGTTCTCTCTTCTTCTTCTTGTTCTCTCTTCTTCTTCTTCTTGTTCTCTCTTCTTCTTCTTCTCTCTTCTTCTTCTTGTTCTCTCTTCTTCTTGTTCTCTTTTCTTCTTCTTCTTGTTCTCTCTTCTTCTTCTTCTCTCTTCTTCTTCTTGTTCTCTCGTCTTCTTGTTGTTCTCTCTTCTTCTTGTTCTCTCTTCTTCTTCTTGTTCTGTCGTCTTCTTCTTGTTGTTCTCTCTTCTTGTTGTTCTCTCTTCTTCTTGTTCTCTCTTCTTTTTCTTCTTCTTCTTGTTCTCTCTTCTTTTTCTTCTTGTTCTCTCTTCTTCTTCTTGTTCTCTCGTCTTCTTCTTGTTGTTCTCTCTTCTTCTTGTTGTTCTCTCTTCTTGTTGTTCTCTCTTCTTCTTTGCTCTTCTTCTTCTTGTTCTCTCTTCTTATTGTTCTTGTTCTCTCTTCTTCTTCTTCTTGTTCTCCCTTCTTATTGTTCTTGTTCTCTCTTCTTTTTGTTCTCTCTTCTTCTTGTTCTCTCTTCTTCTTCCTCTTCTTCTTGTTCTCTCTTCTTCTTCTTGTTCTCTTTTCTTCTTCTTGTTCTCTCTTCTTCTTCTTGTTCTCTCTTCTTCTTCTTGTTCTCTCTTCTTCTTCTTTTTGTTCTCTCTTCTTCTTCTTCTTGTTCTCTCTTCCTTTTCTTCTTGTTATTCTTCTTGTTCTCTCTTCTTCTTGTTCTCTCTTCTTGTTCTCTCTTCTTCTTCCTCTTCTTCTTGTTCTCTCTTCTTCTTCTTGTTCTCTCTTCTTCTTCTTCTTGTTCTCTCTTCTTCTTCTTGTTCTCTCTTCTTCTTGTTCTCTCTTCTTCTTCTTCTTCTTCTTGTTCTCTCTTCCTTTTCTTCTTCTTATTCTTCTTGTTCCCTCTTCTTCTTCTTCTCTCTTCTTCTTGTTCTCTCTTTTTCTTCTTGTTCTCTCTTCTTGTTCTCTCTTCTTCTTCTTGTTCTCTCTTCTTCTTGTTCTCTCTTCTTCTTGTTCTCTCTTCTTCTTCTTCTTGTTCTCTCTTCTTCTTCTTCTTTTTCTTCTCTCTTCTTCTTCTTGTTCTCTCTTCTTCTTCTTGTTCTCTCGTCTTCTTCTTGTTGTTCTCTCTTCTTCTTGTTCTCTCTTCTTCTTCTTGTTCTCTCTTTTTCTTCTTCTTCTTCTTCTCTCTTCTTCTTCTTGTTCTCTCGTCTTCTTGTTGTTCTCTCTTCTTCTTGTTGTTCTCTCTTCTTCTTGTTCTCTCTTCTTCTTCTTGTTCTCTCTTCTTCTTCTTCTTGTTCTCTCTTCTTCTTGTTCTCTCTTCTTCTTCTTGTTCTCTCTTCTTCTTCTTGTTCTCTCTTCTTCTTCTTCTTGTTCTCTCTTCTTCTTCTTCTTCTTGTTCTCTCTTCCTTTTCTTCTTCTTATTCTTCTTGTTCCCTCTTCTTCTTCTTCTCTCTTCTTCTTGTTCTCTCTTTTTCTTCTTGTTCTCTCTTCTTCTTCTCTCTTCTTCTTGTTCTCTCTTCTTCTTGTTCTCTCTTCTTCTTGTTCTCTCTTCTTCTTCTTCTTCTTGTTCTCTCTTCTTCTTCTTCTCTCTTCTTCTTCTTGTTCTCTCTTCTTCTTCTTGTTCTCTCGTCTTCTTCTTGTTGTTCTCTCTTCTTCTTGTTCTCTCTTCTTCTTGTTCTCTCTTCTTCTTGTTCTCTCTTCTTCTTCTTGTTCTCTCTTTTTCTTCTTCTTCTTCTTCTTCTTCTCTCTTCTTCTTGTTCTCTCGTCTTCTTGTTGTTCTCTCTTCTTCTTGTTGTTCTCTCTTCTTCTTGTTCTCTCTTCTTCTTCTTGTTCTCTCTTCTTCTTTTTGTTCTCTCTTCTTCTTGTTCTCTTCTTGTTCTTGTTCTCTTCTTGTTCTGGTTCTCTCTTCTTGTTCTTGTTCTCTCTTCTTGTTTTTGTTCTCTCTTCTTGTTCTTGTTCTCTCTTCTTGTTCTTGTTCTCTCTTCTCTTCTTCTTGTTCTCTCTTCTTGTTCTCTCTTCTTCTTTTTCTTGTTCTCGCTGCTTCTTCTTCTTCTTCTTGTTTTCTCTTCTTGTTCTTGTTCCCTCTTCTTCTTCTTCTTCTCTCTTCTTCTTGTTCTCTCTTTTCTTCTTATTCTCTCTTCTTCTTCTTGTTCTCTCTTCTTCTTCTTGTACTCTCTTCTTCTTCTTGTTCTCTCTTCTTCTTCCTCTTGTTCTCTCTTCTTGTTCTCTCTTCTTCTTCTTGTTCTCTCTTCTTCTTCTTGTTCTCTCTTCTTCTTCTTGTTCTCTCTTCTTCTTCCTCTTGTTCTCTCTTCTTGTTCTCTCTTCTTCTTGTTCTCTCTTCTTCTTCTTGTTCTCTCTTTTATTCTTCTTTTTCTCTCTTCTCTTCTTCTTGTTCTCTCTTCTTCTTCTTCTTCTTGACCTATCTTCTTCTTCTTGTTCTTGTTTTCTCTTCTTCTTGTTCTCTCTTCTTGTTCTCTTCTTCTTCTTCTTCTTGTTCTCTCTTCTTGTTCTTGTTCTCTCTTGTTCTTGTTCTCTCTTCTTCTTGTTCTCTCTTCTTCTTCTTGTTCTTGTTCTCTCTTCTTCTTCTTGTTCTCTCTTCTTCTTCTTCTTCTTCTTGTAATCTCTTCTTCTTGTTCTCTCTTCATCTTGTTGTTGTTCTCTCTTTTCTTCTTCTTGTTCTCTCTTCTTTTTCTTCTTCTTTTTGTTCTCTCTTCTTCTTCTTCTTCTTGTTCTCTCTTCTTCTTCTTGTTCTCTCTTCTTTTTCTTGTTCTCTCTTCTTTTTGTTCTCTCTTCTTCTTGTTCTCTCTTCTTCTCTCTTCTTCTTCTTCTCCTCTCTTCTTCTTCTTGTTCTCTCTTCTTCTTCTTGTTCTCTCTTCTTCTTCTTCTTGTTCTCTCTTCTTCTTCTTCTTCTTCTCTCTTCTTCTTCTTCTTGTTCTCTCTTCTTCTTCTTGTTCTTCTTCTTGTTCTCTCTTCTTCTTGTTCTCTCTTCTTCTTCTTCTCTCTTCTTCTTGTTCTCTCTTCTTCTTGTTCTCTCTTCTTCTTCCTCTTGTTCTCTCTTCTTCTTCTTCTTCTTCTTCTTCTTGTTCTCTCGTCTTCTTGTTGTTCTCTCTTCTTCTTGTTGTTCTCTCTTCTTCTTGTTCTCTCTTCTTCTTCTTGTTCTGTCGTCTTCTTCTTGTTGTTCTCTCTTCTTCTTGTTGTTCTCTCTTCTTCTTGTTCTCTCTTCTTTTTCTTCTTCTTCTTGTTCTCTCTTCCTCTTCTTGTTCTGTCGTCTTCTTCTTGTTGTTCTCTCTTCTTCTTCTTGTTCTCTCTTCTTCTTGTTGTTCTCTCTTCTTCTTGTTGTTCTCTCTTCTTCTTGTTCTCTCGTCTTCTTCTTGTTGTTCTCTCTTCTTCTTGTTGTTCTCTCTTCTTGTTGTTCTCTCTTCTTCTTTGCTCTTCTTCTTCTTGTTCTCTCTTCTTGTTCTTGTTCTCCCTTCTTATTGTTCTTGTTCTCTCTTCTTCTTCTTGTTCTCCCTTCTTATTGTTCTTGTTCTCTCTTCTTTTTGTTCTCTCTTCTTCTTGTTCTCTCTTCTTCTTCCTCTTCTTCTTGTTCTCTCTTCTTGTTCTCTCTTCTTCTTCTTCTTGTTCTCTCTTGTTTTTGTTCTCTTTTCTTCTTGTTCTCTCTTATTCTTGTTCTCTCTTCTTCTTCTTGTTCTCTCTTCTTATTCTTCTTGTTCTCTCTTCTTCTTCTTGTTCTCTCTTCTTCTTGTTGTTGTTCTCTCTTTTCTTCTTCTTGTTCTTTCTTCTTCTTCTTCTTGTTCTCTCTTCTTCTTCTTGTTCTCTCTTCTTCTTCTTCTTGTTCTCTCTTCCTTTTCTTCTTCTTCTTGTTCTCTCTTCTTCTTCTTGTTCTCTCTTTTCTTCTTCTTCTCCTTTCTTCTTCTTGTTCTCTCTTCTTCTTGTTCTCTCTTCTTCTTGTTGTTCTCTCTTCTTCTTGTTGTTCTCTCTTCTTCTTGTTCTCTCTTCTTCTTGTTCTCTCTTCTTCTTCTTGTTCCCTCTTCTTCTTCTTCTTCTTCTTCTTCTCTCTTCTTCTTGTTCTCTCTTCTTCTTGTTCTCTCGTCTTCTTCTTGTTGTTCTCTCTTCTTCTTGTTCTCCCTTCTTCTTCATGTTCGCTCTTCTTCTTCTTGTTCTCTCTTCTTGTTCTCTCTTCTTCTTCTTCTTGTTCACTCTTCTTCTTGTTCTCTCTTGTTTTTCTTGTTCTCTCTTCTTCTTGTTCTTGTTCTCTCATCTTCTTCTTCTTCTTCTTGTTCTCTCCTCTTCTTTTTGTTCTCTCGTCTTCTTCTTGTTGTTCTCTCTTCATCTTGTTGTTCTCTCTTCTTCTTGTTCTCTCTTCTTCTTCTTGTTCTCTCTTCTTCTTCTTGTTCGCTCTTCTTCTTCTTGTTCTCTCTTCTTGTTCTTGTTCTCTCTTCTTTCTTGTTCTTGTTCTCTCTTCTTCTTGTTCTTGTTCTCTCTTCTTCTTGTTCTTGTCCTCTCTTCTTCTTCTTGTTCTCTCTTCTTCTTGTTCTCTCTTCTTCTTGTTCTTGTCCTCTCTTCTTCTTGTTCTCTTTTCTTCTTGTTCTCTCTTCTTCTTGTTCTCTCTTCTTCTTGTTCTTGTTCTCTCTTCTTCTTGTTCTCTCTTCTTCTTGTTCTTGTTCTCTCTTCTTCTTGTTCTTGTCCTCTCTTTTTCTTCTTGTTCTCTCTTCTTCTTGTTCTCTCTTCTCCTTCTTGTTCTCTCTTCTTCTTCTTGTTCTCTCGTCTTCTTTTTGTTGTTGTCTCTTCTTCTTGTTCTCTCTTCTTCTTCTTGTTTGCTCTTCTTCTTGTTCTCTCTTCTTGTTCTTGTTCTTTCTTGTTCTTGTTCTCTCTTGTTCTTGTTCTCTCTTGTTCTTGTTCTTGTTCTCTCTTCTTGTTCTTGTTCTCTCTTGTTCTTGTTCTCTCTTGTTCTTGTTCTCTCTTCTTGTTCTTGTTCTCTCTTGTTCTTGTTCTCTCTTCTTGTTCTTGTTCTCTCTTGTTCTTGTTCTCTCTTCTTCTTGTTCTTGTTCTCTCTTCTTGTTCTTCTTGTTCTCTCTTCTTCTTCTTCTTGTTCTCTCTTCTTCTTCTTGTTCTCTCTTCTTCTTGTTCTCTCTTCTTCTTGTTCTCTCTTCTTCTTCTTCTTCTTGTTCTCTCTTCTTCTTCTTGTTCTCTCTTCTTCTTGTTCTCTCTTCTTCTTGTTCTCTATTCTTCTTCTTCTTCTTGTTCTCTCTTCTTTCTTTCTGGAGCGGCTTGGCTCACCTCTATTTCCGTCTTTGGATGTGAGTTTTTGGAAGTTCTGCGGCCCGGCTGTTGTGATCTAATATTCTTCCCGGTGGAGCGCCCGGTGTGGGGGGCACAGATTTCTTAGCAGCTGATGCGCACGTGGAATAGATTAGACATTGGGTAAGTGATGGGCTTTGCTCAGACGGCTCTTCTGCCTTCAGACAAATCCTTTGTTTCTCTCTGGAGGAATATGGACCCGTATGTGCGATACAAAGCATGAAGCCATGAAAGCTGAGGCCGACAGCTTCCTCGAGGACCAATTACTGCGGCTCCAAGTCTTGAGGGCCGGCAGATAAAAGTCTCTGGTAAGGATGAAGCATCTGCGGGGTGTATTGCGTCTGAGGAGGGGGCAACGCTCACCGGATCCCTGACCAGAGGACTCAATGATGAGCAGCAGACGGTGGTACCTTTCCCTTCTGCCGCCCCCACACCTCTATGAAGCCCCCATCTTTGTAGCTGCTCCACCTCTTACCCCTTGCGGACCCCCCTCCAGACGCAGGACTTTGAAAGAAGCAGTTGAACGTGTCTAACAAGGAAGATGAGCAAGAAACTCCAGAGCTTCCAACTCAGATCCCGCAGTACAGAGCGAGGATGGAGCGTGAGCCGCAGTAATCACCGCACAGGGGCTGCCGAGCCGCCTCCACCATCAGCACCGATGGCAGGACACCAGGGAGGAGATAATGGGCAAAGCCCAGCACACCAGAGGCACCACACGTCACAGAAAGCACCGTATCATGCCACTACATCAGTGATGTCACCACCGAGGGCTGCCCAAAGGTCTGATCCCATGTCACTATGTGGCGCCCTGGCCTAGCCAGGTCATCACAAATAACACACAAACACCCACACCCCCATTAGACAGGGACACCAGCCAAACAAAAACCCTTGTTGCCTCCCTCCAGTGTCTGATTTTCACACCAGGTGGGGTGGAGCCAAGCGGTTGGCCCCACCCACCGAGGACTTCACAGGCCTGGAGGCGGGAAAAGTGTCAGTTAGGAGTTTAGTGTTGGAGTTTGAGGAGTGAGGAGCAAACACTTGGGTGTCTGGGTTTGTGGCCCAGGCACTGACAGCAAGATTGGCAGATGGTGGTGGCCGTCTGCAGGAGTGGTGGAGCAATGCGGAACCGTAGGACCGGGGTCGGGTGACGGCCCGCTGGTACCGACCGGGGAGCGAAGCGAAGCCAGCACACACAGGTAGGGCCATCGGACCCCGACCAGGCTTGGAGCCGCCGACAATAGTCAAATCCGAATGTGACCGGAACCCCAGGGGTTTCCTAACAACCAAAGACCCGATAGAAGGCAACCGCCCACACCGTGAGGGTATACAGCTACCGCCTACGGCTAGAGACCCAAGGGCCAGCGCCTGCGGGCAAACGGGCTTCTCCGGTACCCATACACCGGGGAGCGGACTACCGTTGGGAATCCATAGTAGTCAGAAGGAGAACATCAAGGTGCAGGGAAAGACGGACACCATCACCTGTCCGGGGAGAAACACTGCAGCCGGCTGAGGGACCCGTCCATCCAGCCGTTTGGTTTACCGAGGACTTTGTACCGTTCTTGCTGAGTGAGTACACCCGTGCCATCCGCCACTGCGCCGCGCTGTCCCTGCAACCCTGCACCTCACCAACCCTGCCTCCCCGTCACATTACCGGGCCCCGGGACCACCGACCCCTACCCACGGAGGGGGAAAATAACATCTCAGCTGCTCTCTACCATCGCTCCCGGGATCCCCGTCACCAGCAGCAGTGGTGCCTATCTTCACCACGACCCGTGGGTGGCGTCACGGACTAAATCCCCCAAACCAACCACCCCTTTCACTCACGGGCGAGGAGCGCCGCTCGAGTCCCCGGATCCGGCCCACCGCTCGAGCCACCGAGCAGCCATCGCAGCAGCGCCGGACCCGAGCGTTAGCGAGCGCAGCTCAGTGGCTTCCTCCCCGCCTGCGACAACTTGGCGCTGTGAACAGGATTGAACCCATCTACTTACCAGTAGAAGTGTGCCTTGTGATCTCCGCCGGCGGCGTCCGGCCGAAAATTTTGAAGCGCCGCCATCTTGGCGCGAAAATCTCCCGCTCGAGCGTCTTCTCCGAGCAGGAAGCCCCGCCCCCAACAAACAGAAGTGCTGAAGAGAACCAAGGGGGGGCGGGTGTGTGTCTGCCTAATGTAGCCGAGGCTATAAAAGCAGGGACGCCAGGACTCTGCAAGATATCCCGTTCCTGGAGGCCGAGCAAGTATGATGTCCATCCCGTCCAGCAGGCCCACGCCCGGAACAGCGGCGTGGGTGGAGGCTCGGGTGGCCCAGTTAAGCCGCAGGCTGCAGACCCGGCTCCAGCTCCTGGTGCAAGAATGGGACGCTGGAATGGTGGAAGTGGTGATGATCGTGCAGGCCCGTGAGGCGAAAACAGAATCGGAGGAGCAGGTGAGTGACCCACGCCCCTGTGTCCCAGAGGGACCGGTCGCTGCGGCCGAGGGGCCCGGTCTGCCGTCGCTCAGCCAGCTGCGTTCCCCGCTGCCCGTATTGGTCGGCGCCACCCCGTCGGCCGGCCAGCTGCTCCTGAACCCGACAACAGATGACATCACCCCCGCCTGCGAAGATCCACCCGCAGGTGCTGCCCGCGAACGACCACTTGCCCGGCCAGTCCCGACCCTGCTCCCCTGGGAGGCACCCGCTTCCAAAAGGGAGTCATCCCGTCCAGAGGCGGCCGCACCCGAAGAGGCCCCGGCAGTCTGCCCGGCTAGTATGGAGGTGGAGGGTAGCCTGCCTCCAGCCCGGAAGGTGACGCTGACCGCTCCTAAACTCCAGGCCTCGGCAGAGGCTGCGGAGGGTTGCCGCTGCAACGCAGCAAAGCAGGCCGCGACACAGCGGTGCCCCCCTAACCAGAAGGTGCCGGTCGTAGCCCGCATCGGGGGGGTACCAGCTGGGCCCAACCCCCGCGCTGGAGGAGCCGCCATGTTGGGAGCGGCGGCCAGACCTGATGGGACGGCAGGCAGAAGCCCAGGAGAGGGCTGCAGTCCTGGCCCGTACTGTAGAAGCAAAAGACGCTCTCCGGAGGGCCTCCCCTGAAGCTCGGGGCCCGGTCTTTGAAGGTCAAGTCCAGCAGTTCCACCCCCGGCGAGGATGGGGGTTTATTCATGAGCCCTGCCTGGGAGTCGAAGCATTCTTCTCTCGTCGGGACGTGCACAGCCAACTGCCTCTGGGCCATCCGGAGCGTGACCTTTTTGCGGGAGAGTTGGTCACCTATACCTGCCATCTGGGAGAGAGGGGCTGGTTCGCCTTGGATGTCCGGAGAAGGGTGAGACATGACGATCACGAGCAGCCCCGGTCACCTCCCCTGCCATACAGTCCTAGGGCGGATCCGGAGGAAGTGAGTGGTGATGGTGACCTGAAGTAGTGGCAGCGGTTCGCCGTTGCAAGCAGTTGTCCCCCGTTGGGACCCTCAGCAGTTTGATTGAATGACTTTAATGAACCTTCATCTGATTGTCCATGTGATTATTCCGGCCGTTGCCGGCAAGTTGTCCCCGGAGGGACCCTGTGTACTTTTACCCCCCCTGCATGAGAGACTACTCATGGACATGGCCGAGAACTGGTAGGCCACCCACGAACTTGTGGGCTTGTAAATAAGTTGAGGGGTGATTTTCCGTCGGAGCCGCCTCCGGAGAGGCAGATTGGAGGAAGGGCCCGCAGCAGAGGAGGCTGGGGCCCGGCCACCACCAGGACCGGTGGCCATCCTCCGGGGGTCAGGGGTCCCCCAAGGAGGTCGGATCCCCTGAAGTGACAGCCGGGTGCGAGTCACCGTACCCGTTCCCGCTCGGGCAGCCTGAACCTGGACTGGGGTCAAGGGGTGCTGCCCACTTCTTAGGGGCAGCATCAGGGCTAGGTTGCTTGGGTGGGAGAGCGGAAGACATCCGTCTGTCCGTCAGTATTAAAAATGTTTTTGTTTATTTGTGCAACGTTTAAGTGTCCTCACAAAAATGCCTATATGTTCAAAATGCTTACATGTTATTTATATTTTTACAGCTTTTGAAAAAATAAAAGCGACAGATGGACGGGCAGCCCGCGGACGGTCTGCATTTCACCAAGGGGGAATGTGGTGCCCTTGCCTAGCCAGGTCGTCACAAATAACACACAAACACCCCCACCCCCATTAGACAGGGACACCAGCCAAACAAAAACCCTTGTTGCCTCCCTCCAGTGTCTGATGTTCACACCAGGTGGGGCGGAGCCAAGCGGTTGGCCCCACCCACCGAGGAGTTCACAGGCCTGGAGGCGGGAAAAGTGTCAGGAGTTTAGTGTTGGAGTTTGAGGTGTGAGGAGCAAACACTTGGGTGTCTGGGTTTGTGGCCCAGGCGCTGACAGCAAGGTTGGCAGATGGTGGTGGCCGTCTGCAGGAGTGGTGGAGCAATGCGGAACCATAGAACCGGGGTCGGGCGACGGCCCGCCGGTACTGATCGGGGAGCGAAGTGAAGCCAGCACACACAGGCAGGGCCATCGGACCCGGACCAGGCTTGGAGCCGCCGTCAATAGTCAGATCTGAATGTGACTGGAACCCCAGGGGTTTCACAACAGCAAAAGTCCCGATTGAAGGCAACCGCCCACACCGTGAAGGTATACAGCTACCGCCTAAGGCTAGAGACCCAAGAGCCAGCGCCTGCGGGCAAATGGGCTCCTCCGGTACCCATACACCGGGGAGCGGACTACCGTTGGGGATCCATAGTAGTCAGAAGGAGAACATCAAGGTGCAGGGAAAGACAGCCGCCATCACCTGTCCGGGGAGAAACACTGCAGCCGGCTGCGGGACCCGTCCATCCAGCCGTTTGGTTTACCGAGGACTTTGTACCTTTCTTGCTGAGTGAGTACACCCATGCCATCCGGCACCGCGCCGCGCTGTCCCTGCAACCCTGCACCTCGCCAACCCTGCCTCCCCATCACATCATCGGGCCCCGGGACCACCGACCCCTACCCACGGAGGGGGAAAGCAACATCCCAGCTGCTCCTTACCATCGCTCCCGGGATCCCCGTCACCAGCAGCGGTGGTGCCTATCTTCACCACGACCCGTGGGTGGTGTCACGGACTAAATCCCCCAAACCAACCACCCCTTTCACTCACGGGCGAGGAGCGCCGCTCGAGTCCCCGGATCCGGCCCACCGCTTGAGCCACCAAGCAGCCATCGCAGCAGCGCCGGACCCGAGCGTTAGCGAGCGCAGCGCAGTGGCGTCCTCCCCGCCTGCGACAACTACATCAGTGATGTCACCTCTGAGGGCTGTACACAAGGGGTGTGCCCGAAGGTCTAATCACATGTCACTACATCAGTGATGTTACCACCAAGGGCTGTATACAAGGGGATGTGGCCAAAGGTCTGATCACATGTCATTATATCAGTGATGTCATCACCGAGGGCTGTATACAAGGGGATGTGGCCAAAGGTCTGATCACATGTCATTATATTAGTGATGTCATCACCGAGGGCTGTATACAAGGGGTGTGGCCAAAGATCTGATCACATGTCACTTCATCAGTGATGTCACCACCGAGGGCTGTATACAAGGACTGTGCCCGAAGGTCTGATCACATGTCACTATATCAGTGATGTCACCACCGAGGGCTGTATACAAGGGGATGTGGCCAAAGGTCTGATCACATGTCATTATATCAGTGATGTCATCACCGAGGGCTGTATACAAGGGGTGTGGCCAAAGGTCTGATCACATTTCATTATATCTGTGATGTCACCACCGAGGGCTATATACAAGGGGTGTGGCCAAAGGTCTGATCACATGTCATTATATCTGTGATGTCACCACCGAGGGCTGTATACAAGGGGTGTGCCCGAAGGTCTGATCACATGTCACTATATCAGTGATGGATGTCACAAGTGGGCGGGGTTGTATATAAGGGGTGAGGCCTCAGGTCTGATCACATGTCACTATATGAGTGATAGATGTCACAAGTGGGCGGGGTTGTATATAAGGGGTGTGGCCTCAGGTCTGATCACATGTCACTATATCAGTGATGTCACCACTGGGGGTGGGGTGTACATAATGGGTGTGGCCTCAGTATGTTTGCTGCTTGTCCTCTGCTGCCACCTTCTGGTCAGGCCCTTCTGTCCCTGCTTCTGTTGGAGTGTTTTCAGCCCTATATGTGACCGCACATCCCGGCATCCATTTTAGGTTTAGTCATTGCACTGTAAGGAGCATATCCCTCTCCTTTGGGCTTCAGAAAGGCAAAGTTGTTGACCATTAGCGGCTCTAGGGCAATCCTCTCACGACTCCTTCAGTCACAGCCGCTCGGAGTCTGCACTGCTGCACGTTCTCAGCAATGGAGGAAGATTGTGTGCACATTTAATGCATCCCCCCGGAGCGCTCTGGTCCTGTCTGCCTCACCTAGAGAAAGTGAAGGGAAGACTCCTCACACCCCAACAGCCTGCCTCCAATCACCATCAGTGGGGACAGAGCAGTCAGGTGTGATCACATGAGGAGGGATACACTCGATGGTCACCTGCTTTCTGCTCCTCACCTCGCAAGACTGGAGTCTCCCCCGCGTGTCTGGCCTCTTATTGTCAGCCACTAATCACACTGGTATTACACTCACAGTAATGCCGCAGCCATCTTTACTACTGGCATTACTGCAGAGGGAAAAACCTGCAGATGTGTCTGTATAGAGAGCGGAGGGAAAATCTGCAGATGTGTCTGTATAGAGAGCAGAGGGAAAACCTGCAGATGTGTCTGTATAGAGAGCGAAGGGAAAATCTGCAGATGTGTCTGTATAGAGAGCGGAGGGAAAAACCTGCAGATGTGTCTGTATAGAGAGCGGAGGGAAAATCTGCAGATGTGTATGTATACAGAGCAGAGGGAAAAACCTGCAGATGTGTCTGTATACAGAGCAGAGGGAAAAACCTGCAGATGTGTCTGTATAGAGAGCGGAGGAAAAACCTGCAGATGTGACTGTATAGAGAGCGGAAGGAAAAACCTGCAGATGTGTCTGTATAGAGAGCGGAGAGAAAAACCTGCAGATGTGTCTGTATAGAGAGCGGAGGAAAAAACCTGCAGATGTGTCTGTATAGAGAGCGGAGGGAAAAACCTGCAGATGTGTCTGTATAGAGAGTGTGACGACATGGACTCTCATGGGTTAAAGTTTCTTAAAATTCAGCCAGACAGGATGATAGATTGTTTATAGAGGGGGATAAGTCCCTCATTGTTTTTACAAGACTCTTGTTGACTCATGTAATTGTGTTGGCCACTGAAAGCCAGACGTATTGTTTCTCCTGACCCTTCGGAGCAATCATTGTAATGTAGTTGTGTATTGCTAATGTGATTACCTTAGTAGCCATTGTCTAGTCTGTGACTTGCAGACTTCATGTAGATATCCTCAGTCTTTCTACCCACATCATTTAAATGAACATTATCCATGCAGCTTGAAATTCATCCAATGGGAGAAGCAATCTTGTCCAACCAATCCGATAAGGGCACAGTATATCCAAGTGGAAGGCTGTGGCTATAAAAGGGATTTCTTTAAGCCACCAGGTTGTTGTTGATGGATGCTGATGGACCCAGTCTAAGCTCTTAGAAGCTGACTAGAGGATCAGGATATCTTATGGCTTCAATCTAGGGACTCCGGTTCCGGTTGGAGACCATATCCACAGCCTAGGGATTTCGACTCCGGCTGCCAGGATTGTAACATCATACCAGGACTACCTAAGGAGGACACTTAGGTTGGGACAGTTCAGTCACCTGGTACAGACTTTGCAGACCTCACACAGCTTCCTAAATCTGGCGTTATTCCTTTCTCGGTGGGTACCCGCTAAAAGCGGGGTGCTGCTGGATTGGAGTAAGTAGCCCTGGAAGCTCTGAGGCATGGACATTCTAATCCCTGGTGAGCAGCGGAAGGGGGAGACACTGTTGCCTGTTACATTTGTGTGTTTTGCTGGTTATGTGTTATGTGCCGTTAATATTTTGGGGATCCAATAAAGTCTAATTATTGTGGTTCCCTCACCCTGTGTTGTCTGAGTAGTGTTACGCCCACGGTTAAGGAGGCCGGCGTTCAGTTGGGATGAGCCCTGGACCACGCTGTCTTTCTAAAGGCGGCCGGGCCAGCGGACGAGAGCACCCACTGAGCCCCGTGTCTCCACAGGAGAGCACCCACTGACCACCGTGTCTCCACAATTGGTGGCAGCGGTGGGATACTACTCAGCCTGGTTTATCCAGGGGAGCTGCAGCGGACTGGTGTTTTCGGACACCGACCAGGGCACAACAACCAGGGAGGCACATAAGCATACCCAGCAGGCCATAGGGGAGGCATTCAGGTTTCGGACGCTGCCATGTCCAACCCCACCAGCTCAGCCATTGGACAAGGACAAGAGAGGAGTTACGACCGCAGCAGTAAATGGATGCTACAGGATCTGTGCCAGAGGCGAAAGATTATCTACTGGAACGCTGAGACTCGGTCAGACTTGATCCAGAAATTAGTCCGTTGGGATGCCCAGAATGATGCAGAGGACGATGAGGATCCCGACGATATTGACCCAGAGGATTTAAACTATGTGACACATCATGGATCTAGTGACAATCGGGAATCAACTTTGTCCAAAATGGCCCAAGCCACAGCGTTGTTGGATGCATTGGGGCCTAGATCTTCAAGAGAAGAGAGGGTGTCACGCTCCCCGGTGCCCGTGCCACGCTCCCCGGTGCCCGTGCCACGCTCCCCGGTGCCCGTGCCTCGCTCCCCGGTGCCCGTGCCTCGCTCCCCGCTGCCCGCGCCACGCTCCCCGGTGCCCGCGCCTCGCTCCTTGGTGCCCGTGTCCCGCTCCCCGGCTCCCGTGTCCCGCTCCCCGGTCCCCCGCTCCACAGCCTCCATGCTCCTTTACCTGCGTCCTCCAGGCGACCCGGTCCCCGCTCCCGGCGCCCGTCTGCGACGCTGAGCCAGCCCGGCACTCCTGCCTCCTGTGCACCGCTTCCTGCTCTGGCTTCTGGCACCCGGGCCTCGCGCATGCGCGTTAGGGCGCGCACGCGGTCATTGACCCTCTCTTAAGGGGCCAGCGTCCTCCAACAGGATATTGAAGACTCAGGTACAGGGTATATAGGGGGTTCCTTTCCAAGTGGGCGGGGCCTGTTCTTCGTGTTTAGTAAGCTAGGAGTCAAGTCCCCCTGTGCCTTGTCCCGTACTTACCTATCTGTCTTGTAGAGCCGCTCCTGTCTCGCCAACCGGTCCTGACGTTTCCAGAACTCCGGACGGTGACTGCCTGCCATCTCTTCAGTCCCTACCATCTCCGATCCCTGGATCCGTGTGGTGACCGACCTCCTCGCTCAGCTGGTTCCGGATTCTGCCTGACATCATCCCGGCTTCCGAACCTGAGCTTCGTCACCCGGACTACCTTCAGAGACTCTGTGGTCCCAGGGACTTCTCTCCGGTCCTCTGAACGGACTGTCCTGCTACCCGCAGTGCTCCGGCTACCGGGCACCTTGCCCTCGGTGGGGTGCTCAGTCCAGTGGATCCACCTCTTGGGCCTACCCGTCCCCCTGGTCCTTACAGTAAGAACAGGCCATGGATCCCGCCGAAGCACTAGCGTCCCAGCTGGCCGGATTGCAGCAGAAACTCGGACGACAACGCGAGACCCAATCCCACATGCTAGCCTTCATGACCTCAGTGGAGACCCGCCTGAATATGCTGCAAGCAACAGCCACGTCCCTGGCATCACAGTCCACGTCCACAGCTCCCGTCAAAGCTTCCTCGGAAGCCTCTAAACTCCGCTTGGCCTCTCCGCCCCGGTATGCTGGAGATCCTAAGACCTGCAGAGGATTCTTGAACCAGTGCTCCCTCCACTTTAAGCTGCTTCCGCATCTGTTTGCCTCCGATCAAGCCAAGGTGGCGTTTGTGAGGTCCCATCTAGAGGGTGAGGCACTGGCCTGGATGAACCCCTTGTGGGAGAAGGGTGTATGGGTGGATGGTAAACTTCACTTTAGTGGCCAGTGTCAGGCAGCTGCTGCCAGGGCTAATAAAATAATGGGATGTATTAAAAGAGGTATAAGTGTTCATGAAAAAAATATACTTCTACCTCTGTACAAGTCACTAGTGCGACCGCACTTATATACTGTGTACAATTCTGGTCACCGATATATAAGAAGGACATAGCTGAACTGGAGAGGGTGCAGAGAAGAGCGACCAAGATTATTAGAGGAATGGGGGGGCTGCAATACCAAGACAGGAAAAACGAAGGCTTAGGGGGGATCTAATCACAATGTATAAATATATGAGGGGACAGTACAGAGACCTTTCCAAAGATCTTTTTACACCTAGGCCTGCGACTGGAACACGGGGGCATCCGCTACGTCTTGAGGAAAGAAGGTTTAATCATAATCACAGATGAGGATTCTTTACTGTACGAGCAGTGAGACTATGGAACTCTCTGCCGCATGATGTTGTAATGAGTGATTCACTACTAACATTAAGCAGAGCCTGGATGCCTTTCTTGAAAAATGTAATATTACCAGTTATGTATATTAGATTTTATGACAGGGTATTGATCCAGGGAACTAGTCTGATTGCCGGATGTGGAGTCAGGAAGGAAATTTTTTCCCCATTGGAACTTGTTTGCCACATTGGGGTTTTTTTTGCCTTCCTCTGGATCAACATGTTAGGCTACAGGTTGAACTAGATGGACTTAGAGTCTCCCTTCAACCTTAAAAACTATGATACTATGATACTATGATACTATGACCCTGTAACCACTAACATCCAGGAATTCCTGCAGGCTTTCCGAACCACCTTTGAGGAACCCGGACGTGCCGCCGCGTCCGCCTCATCACTCCGCAGGCTACGTCAGGGGACCTTGATGGTGGGTCAATACGCCATCCGCTTCCGCACCTTGGCCTCTGAATTAGGGTGGAACAACGAGGTCCTAACCGCCGCCTTCTGGGAAGGACTCTCCGGTCGTATTAAGGACGAGCTGGCCGGCCGCGATGTTCCTTCCACCCTGGATGCCCTGATCACTCTGGCTACCCGCGTGGACCTCCGCTTTCAGGAACGATCCAAAGAGGTGTCCCGCGAGAGACGTCCGATACGGCATTCCTCTCCTCCGCAGAAGCCCGCTGTTCCTCAGTCGGCGTCATCTGGCGTCTCTGTCCACGAGCCCATGCAGATTGACCGATTGAGGCAGTCCGAGCAACGCCGAGCAGAACGGCTCGCCAAGGGTCTCTGCTTCTACTGCGGAGAGGGCACACACCTGCTACGTTCCTGTCCAGAGAGGCCGGGAAACTCCAAAGCCTAGGGTTGGTAGGAGAGGCCACCCTAGGTACTGGGACTCTCTCAGACCCGGTAACGTGGACCGTCCAAGTGACAGCGGGAGAGACGCAGTTCACGGCAGAAGCGTACCTAGATTCCAGGGCAGCAGGCAATTTCATCCAGCAGGCCACGGTGGACAAGTACCAGGTGCCTGTTATTCCACTCGACAAACCTCTCGTGATTGCCTCTGTAGATGGGAGACCCCTCTCTGACACCATCTCGTGGATCACCACGCCTGTGGAGCTACGTATCGGTGCCCTGCACACCGAGAAAATCACTCTATACGTCCTCCTGCACATGTCTCATCAAATCCTGCTGGGACTCCCCTGGCTACGGACAGATGAACCATCGGTCAGCTGGCGTGCTGGCGAAATTACCCGATGAGGTTCCTCTTGCCACGATAACTGTCTGAGGTCCATACAGCCCATCCGACGACCTCCGGTCCCGGAGTCCCTACCAGGACTGCCTTCGGCCTATTGGTCCTTCGCGGACGTTTTTGATAAAAAAGAGTCAGAGGTACTGCCGCCACATCGTCCTTACGACTGTGCCATCGACCTACTGCCAGGAACCACACCACATCGAGGACGGATATATCCTTTGTCCCCTGCTGAAACGAGGGCCATGTCTGCCTACATCACTGAGAACCTGGCAAGGTGATTCATCCGGAGATCCTCCTCTCCTGCTGGAGCATGCTTCTTCTTCGTTAAGAAGAAAGAGGGCGACCTGCGCCTCTGCATTGACTACCGGGGATTGAACCAAATCACCGTAAAGAATAAATACCCCCTGCCGCTCATCCCCGAATTGTTTGATCGGCTTAGAGGAGCTCGTGTGTTCACCAAGTTGGATCTTCGTGGTGCCTACAACCTGGTCCGCATCCGCTCTGGGGACGAATGGAAGACCGGATTAAACACTCGCGATGGGCACTACGAGTATTGTGTGATGCCCTTCGGCCTGTGTAACGCACCGGTAGTCTTTCAAGAACTAGTGAACGACGTGTTCCGGGACCTTCTTTATGTCTGTGTGGCGCCCCTGAGGCTTCCGTCGCCACAGAGACATTGCACCCCAGTCAGAGGTGTGATGTCCCATCCTGGGTAAGGAAAGGGGTACATGCCAGTTCACAGGTAAAACTGCACTACACCCATTGCTAGGCACACACTGGGACAAGGGATCGTGGCAGTAACCCTCCCATGCTGCATGCTGGGAGGGGTCGTAAGACCCATCCCTGCTCCTATAGGGTGGTAGCTTAGCAACCGGGGGGGTGGGAGGAGCCAGCCGAGTGTAGAGCAGAGAGGAAGGTCAGAGTTTCAGTTTACCTCAGAGAGTGAGGAGCCAGCATGTAGCTGTGAAAGAGAAAGGAGCTCTGTGAGTTCAGAGTGTCCACAACAGAGAAAGAAAGCAACAGAGAAGAGAAACCGAGAGTAGAAAAAGAGATCTAGTCAGGCAGGAGCTAAAGAAAGAAGAAAGTGACGCTTCCTGGTGAAGACCCTGGGACTCGGAGGGTCCAGGTGACACCAAGCAGGGAACAAAGGGATTCCAGGGCCACAGATAGCTTCAGAGCTGGTGGCCAGTGAAGTCAGCTGAGAAAGGACACAATTAGAGGGGTGCACTGGCATCAACCCCCAGATCTACCCGGGATCGGCGGAGGTCCCTGACGGTGGTCCCAGCAGTCCAAAGGCTCCTGCAGGCCTTGACAAGAACTGTGAGTAAAGACCTTGAAACTGCACCCCTGGTGTTGCCTCAGTTATTTCTCTGCATAGACACGAATAAGCACCAACAGTGTCCCCGGGCATTGCTCCACCTGTGGGGAGCAGTACCACCATTGCTGCCATATCATCACCCCGGAGGCCTCACACAGCAGCGGCGGCTTAATAGCCGCAGACCACAGGTGGCATCACGAAACAAATACTTCAATTGCTCCCAAGTCACCAGCCATATTAAACTGACACCCACCAGGGCCACGGAGTCGGGCCCCGCCACCACTGATTACCCCCGGACTAGTCCGGCCCGGCACCGGGTGTCCCATAGCCCTGGGGTGGGCGAGTCAAATTTTGGCGTCACGAACAGGATCTCGTGCCCGGCGCCCACCGGGTACTGTGCGCCTTTAAAAAGACTGTGTGTTTTACTGTGGAAACCGCCGCCATTAGAGCTGCTGAGAGCGGGAAGAAGGGGGGCGTGTCAGAAGAAAGGGCGCGAAGAGAAGCCCCGCCCCCTTGGTCTTGGCAAAAGAGCGCGAAGCAGTGCCCGCTATGCAGAGCGGAGGAGAGAAAAATGGCGCGCTAAGAATGCTGCTGTATGGAGGAAGAAAGAAGATGGCTCCTGCAAGCGGAGGCCAGGAGGAGCTCACCTGGATCAGGCCTGTGACCGCCGCTGAACTGGAGGCTGAAGTCGGGGGAACGGCTGAAGGGATGAACGAGCAGAGCGGACGGGAGACAGCCGTGTGGGGGAAGGAGATGGTGCTGGCCATGAGGAAGCTGCAGGTGTCTGTGCAGCAAGCCCTGTGTGGAGGTGCCGCCCACGACCATCCGGAGCCCACACCAGCGATGGCGATCCTGCTGCAGAGCATCTCCGGCCTAACCCTGGGTGAGTCCTATACTGCCCCTGCCCGATCGGGTGTGCTGACCCCGCCGGCGTTACTACCAGAGGCCACTGCGATGCCCGCCGCGATCCCCGCTGCGATCCCGAGTGCGATCCCTGCTGCGATCCCGAATGCGATCCCTGCTGTGATCCCGACTGGGGTCTCTGCTGCGATGCCCATTGAAGTCTCTGCTGCGATGCCCATTGAGGTCCATGCTGCGACCCTGACTGAAGTCCCTGCTGAGACGTCCGGCGCAGAAACACCCTATCCGGCCAGATCAGACCAGGCTGCAACGCCGTCTATCCCAGCAACTGTTGTGGCTAAAGAGCAGACCCCTGAACATACAGAGGAGGACGCAGCTCCGATACCATCACCCCGCAGCAGCCCCACTCCTACCCAGGCTGCAGCGCCCCGTAGTAGGCCAGCGACCAGCACTCAGGAGACGCAGACGATGATCTCCTCGGCCTACCCGCTGCCTGGAGCAATGCCGGAGTGGGACCCCCGCATCTATCCTCACAAGTAATGAAGAAGGAAAGAAGATGCTGAACTGTATATAACCCCTGAAGTTAAACGTCCGAGTTGAAAGTTTTAAAGGACCTGCTCCAGAAATAATGCTTCCTGCCTTTGTTGAACGTCCCTAAGTTCTCAAGGAGACGCCACCCAGCACAAGAGGTGGAAGGAGGAGGACCTTGTCTGACTTGTTGACCGTCGCTGGGTCAGAGTCCCAGTGGGCGCCATCAAGGGTCGGAGCCCCTGGTGGAGGACGACAAGGAGTTAATGGAGTCAGGACAGTACATAGCCCCTGAATGTCTGTCCATTGTTCTTTTCGAAGATGACACCCTAGTCCTGAATCCTTGTCCCCTGTTCTTTTTGAAGATGACCCCCCCCTGTTTATGTGTTACCGGGCCACTGGACTGGAATGTGGTCCCCGGTGAATGTCTTATTTATGTGCCTCCCATAAAGGGATGTAATGTCCTAAAGTTTTAATGTTTTATGCATAACAAAATTTTGCCGTTTCTTCCACTGTTTTTGTTGTTTCAGCCCGAGGACGTGCTGGGATTCGCTGTGGGGGAGTGTGGCGCCCCTGAGGCTTCCGTCGCCACAGAGACATTGCACCCCAGTCAGAGGTGTGATGTCCCATCCTGGGTAAGGAAAGGGGTACATGCCAGTTCACAGGTAAAACTGCACTACACCCATTGCTAGGCACACACTGGGACAAGGGATAGTGGCAGTAACCCTCCCATGCTGCATGCTGGGAGGGGTCGTAAGACCCATCCCTGCTCCCATAGGGTGGTAGCTTAGCAACCGGGGGGTGGGGAGAGCCAGCCGAGTGTAGAGCAGAGAGGAAGGTCAGAGTTTCAGTTTACCTCAGAGAGTGAGGAGCCAGCATGTAGCTGTGAAAGAGAAAGGAGCTCTGTGAGTTCAGAGTGTCCGCAACAGAGAAAGAAAGCAACAGAGAAGGAGAGAAACAGAGAGTAGAAGAAGAGCTCTAGTCAGGCAGGAGCTAAAGAAAGAAGAAAGTGACGCTTCCTGGTGAAGACCCTGGGACTCGGAGGGTCCAGGTGACACCAAGCAGGGAACAAAGGGATTCCAGGGCCACAGATAGCTTCAGAGCTGGTGGCCAGTGAAGTCAGCTGAGAAAGGACACAATTAGAGGGGTGCACTGGCATCAATCCCCAGATCTACCCGGGATCGGCGGAGGTCCCTGACGGTGGTCCCAGCAGTCCAAAGGCTCCTGCAGGCCTTGACAAGAACTGTGAGTAAAGACCTTGAAACTGCACCCCTGGTGTTGCCTCAGTTATTTCTCTGCATAGACACGAATAAGCACCAACAGTGTCCCCGGGGCACCGCTCCACCTGTGGGGAGCAGTACCACCATTGCTGCCATATCATCACCCCGGAGGCCTCACACAGCAGCGGCGGCTTAATAGCCGCAGACCACAGGTGGCGTCACGAAACAAATACTTCAATTGCTCCAAAGTCACCAGCCATATTAAACTGACACCCACCAGGGCCACGGAGTCGGGCCCCGCCACCACTGACGTCCTCCGGACTAGTCCGGCCCGGCACCGGGTGTCCCATAGCCCTGGGGTGGGCGAGTCATCTGTGTGGTGGTATATGTTAGGACCAGAAGGACGGGTAGGCCCAGGAGGTGGATCCTCTGGGCTGAACACCTCACCGAGGGCAAGGTGCCCGGTAGCCGGAGCACTACGGGTAGCAGGACAGTCCGTACAGAGGAGTGGAGTGAAGAAGTCCCTGGGACCACGGAGTCTCTGAGGGTAGTCCGGGTGACGGAGCTCAGGTTCGGAGGCCGAGATGATGTCAGGCAGAATCCGGAACCAACGGAGCAAGGAGGTGGGTCACCACATGGATCCAGGGATCGGAGATGGTAGGGACTGACGAGATGGCGGACAGTCACCGTTCGGGGTTCTGGAATCGTCAGGACCGGTTGGCGGGACAGGAGCGGCTCTACAAGAGAGATAGGTGAGTACGAGACAATGGCACAGGGAGACCTGACTCCTAGCTTAGCAAACACAAAGAACAGGCCCCGCCCACTTGGAAAGGAACCCCCTATATACCCTGTACCTGCATCTTCAATATCCTGTTGGAGGACGCTGGCCCTTTAAGAAAAGGTCAATGACCGCGTGCGCGCCCTAATGCGTATGCGCGAGGCCCGGGTGCCAGAAGCCAGAGCAGGATGCGGTGTGCAGGAGGCAGGAATGCCGGGCCGGCTCAGGACAGCAGACGGGCGCCGGGACCGGGGACCGGGCTGCCTGGAGGACGCAGGTGAGGGAGCATGGAGGCTGAGGAGCGGGGGACCGGGGAGCGTGGCACGGGAGCGGGGAAGCAAGGTCCGGGAGCGGGGGAGCGGGGCAGAGGAGCCGGGGAGCGTGGCAGGGGCACTGGGGAGCATGGCACGGGCACCGGGGAGAGTGACAGTATATCTGGATGACATCCTGGTCTTCTCTCCGGACCTACAGACCCACAGAGAGAAGGTGCAGCTGGTACTACAAAGGCTTAGAGAGAATCGCCTGTGCGCCAAGTACGAGAAGTGTGTCTTCGAACAGTCGTCTCTTCCCTTCCTGGGTTACGTAGTCTCCGATACTGGCCTGCAGATGGACCCAGAGAAGGTGTCTGCCATCCTCAATTGGCCCCCTCCTTCCGGACTGAAGGCAATCCAACGTTTTCTCGGCTTTGCGAACTATTACCGTCAGTTCATCCCTCACTTCTCTGCCCTGACTGCGCCTCTCTCCGCCTTGACCAAGAAGGGGGCTAATCCAAAGGACTGGTCACCTGCGGCCGACGCCGCGTTTGGCTCCCTGAAGCGGGCGTTTGCTTCCTCTCCTGTGCTCCACCGTCCTGAGTTAAACCGACAGTTCACCTTGGAGGTGGATGCCTCCTCCTCTGGAGCCGGAGCAGTGCTCATGCAGAAGTCCTCCACCGGGAAGATGGTCACTTGCGGATTCTTCTCCAAGAGCTTCTCGGCGCCTGAACGCAACTACATCATCGGTGATAGAGAGCTATTAGCAGTCAAGCTGGCTCTGGAAGAATGGCGCTACCTTCTGGAGGGAGCAGTGTACCCCGTGATCATTTACACTGACCACAAGAACCTAGAATACCTGCGGTCTTCTACACGACTGAACCCACGACAAGCCAGGTGGTCCTTGTTCATTTCCAGGTTCGATTTTCAACTCCATTTTTGGCCCACGGATAAGAACATGCGAGCAGATGC
The DNA here is from genome assembly GCF_048569485.1 of Anomaloglossus baeobatrachus. Taxonomy (NCBI): domain Eukaryota; kingdom Metazoa; phylum Chordata; class Amphibia; order Anura; family Aromobatidae; genus Anomaloglossus; species Anomaloglossus baeobatrachus. The sequence goes on along the minus strand of NC_134356.1, from coordinate 670,282 downwards.
CTTGTCTAGGTCTTTCGTGCCCATGGAACAGGAGGAGGAGACATCCCAGCTCATCATCTGCCCAAGTAAAATCATTCCGGTGGCCCCTGTCACCCTGGCTCAGATACCCCCTGGGAAGACCTATGTCTCTGAAACCGACAGACAAAAAGTCTTGTACTGGGGCCATGCCTCAAAAATAGCCGGCCATGCTGGTCAGAAGAGAACATGGAGTACGATTGTCCGGCACTATTGGTGGCCATCCCTTCGCACGGACGTCGCGTCTTTTGTCTCAGCCTGCTCCTCCTGTGCCCGGAACAAGACGCCAAAACACCTGCCATATGGTCGTCTTCTGCCACTGCCAATTCCCTCCGTTCCGTGGCAACACATTGCAATGGACTTTATTACAGACTTGCCCTTGTCCTCCGGACACACGGTCATATGGGTCGTGGTGGATCGTTTCTCCAAGATGGCTCATTTCGTCCCTATGGCTGGACTGCCCTCTGCCCAGGAGCTCGCTGACGCCTACATACAACACATCTTCCGGTTGCATGGCTTTCCCTCACACATTGTGTCCGACAGAGGAACTCAGTTCACCTCGCGCTTCTGGAGGGCCCTTTGCAAACATCTGGGAGTGGCTCTGGACTTTTCTTCGGCCTACCACCCTCAGTCGAATGGCCAAGTGGAACGAGTCAATCAGATCCTGACCTCCTTCTTGCACCACTACGTTAACATCCATCACAACGATTGGTCCACACTCATTCCTTGGGCTGAATTCCCCCATAACCATCACGTCAGTGAGTCCTCCTCCAGCTCTCCCTTCCATGTTGTTTACGGACTTCAGCCTTCCGTCCCATTACCTGTATCCTCTACCTCGGATGTCCCTGCTGCTGATACCGTAGTCCGTGACTTCTCAACAATTTGGAACTCTGTCAAGGCGTCCCTTACGCGCTTCCCTGCGAATGAAGAGACACGCGGACAAGAGGCGCCTGGATCCCCCGTGTTTCTCCCCAGGTGATCTGGTCTGGCTTGCTTCCAAATATGTCCGATTGAAGCTACCATCGTACAAGCTGGGTCCTCGCTACATCGGGCCGTTTAAAGTCATCAGCAAGATCAATGAGGTCTCCTACAAGCTGCAGCTCTCGGCCACGATAAGGATACCCAACTCCTTCCACGTCTCCCTGCTCAAGCCGGTTGTCCTTGGTCCCTTCTCCGCTGATGCCAGTTCTGCTCCTCCTCCTATTGCTGACGATGACATCTATACGGTAAGGAATATCGTGGCCATGGAGACCGTGCGGAGCCGGCAGTTCTTCCTGTTGGACTGGGCAGGGTATGGTCCAGAGGATAGGTCCTGGGAACCCCGGGAGAATGTGGGTACTCACCTGATAACGTGCCTTCCTGTCCCGGTTGCAGGGAGGGCGGCGTGGGGGAGGGGGTACTGTCATGCTCCCCGGTGCCCGTGCCTCGCTCCCCGGTGCCCGTGCCACGCTCCCCGGTGCCCGCGCCTCACTCCCCGGTGCTCGTGTCCCGCTCCCCGGCTCCCGTGTCCTGCTTCCCAGTCCCCCGCTCCACAGCCTCCATGCTCTTTCACCTGCGTCCTCCAGGCGACCCGGTCCCCGCTCCCAGCGCCCGTCTGCGACGCTGAGCCAGCCCGGCACTCCTGCCTCCTGTGCACCGCTTCCTGCTCTGGCTTCTGGCACCCGGGCCTCGCGCATGCACGTTAGGGCACGCGCACGGTCATTGACCCTCTCTTAAAGGGCCAGCGTCCTCCAACAGGATATTGAACAACTCAGGTACAGGGTATATAGGGGGTTCCTTTCCAAGTGGGCGGGGCCTGTTCTTCGTGTTTAGTAAGCTAGGAGTCAGGTCCCCCTGTGCCTTGTCCCGTACTTACCTATCTGTCTTGTAGAGCCGTTCCTGCCTCGCCAACCGGTCCTGACGGTTCCAGAACTCCGGACGGTGCCTGCCTGCCATCTCTTCAGTCCCTACAGTCTCCGATCCCTGGATCCGTGTGGTGACCGACCTCCTCGCTCAGCTGGTTCTGGATTCTGCCTGACATCATCCCGGCCTCGGAACCTGAGCTTCGTCACCCGGACTACCTTCAGAGACTCTGTGGTCCCAGGGACTTCTTCTCTCCGGTCCTCTGAACGGACTGTCCTGCTACCCGTAGTGCTCCGGCTACCGGGCACCTTGCCCTCAGTGGGGTGCTCAGTCCAGTGGATCCACCTCCTGGGCCTACCCGTCCCCCTGGTCCTTACAGAGGGCTTGGGTTCTGGAATATGTTTATGGGATTCCAGCTGCCGTACTGCTAGCACCAGCCACTCGAGAAGGATGGTCCCGCCACCCAGCAGAAGCTGCACCAAAACAAAGGACTACAAACAGGGCCAGTGACTTGCCCAATCTATGGCGCTGTTATACATGTGGGCGCCATGGACATATAGATAAAGATTGTCTCCAAAACCGAGGCCGCATGCTTGGAGCCCATCTGCCATCTCACCCGGTCAAGAGCCAGGGACTACGAGATACTGGTTCCTCCATTACCCTGGTAAGCCCAGTTATTGTTTCCTCAGAAGACCCTTTACCAGATTCCCAATTATCCATCTCCCTGGCTGAGGGCCAGCGCTCAGACGTCCCTCTGGCATGTGTGCAGTTGGACCTAATGACCGACCAGGGAGAGGTCGATGTGGGACTTGTGGATAGCCTCCCCACACCTGGTATTTTGGGGACCAACCAGGAAGTGATCGATGTGGGGCTTGTGAACAGCCTCCCCATACCGGTCATTGTGGAGACTGACCAGAGCAAGGCTGATGTGGAGCTTATGGACAGCATCCCCACCCCTGGTATTTTGGGAACTAACCAGGAAGCGATCGATGTGGGACTTATGAACAGCCTCCCTATACCTGTCATTGTGGAGACTGACCAGAGCAAGGCTGATGTGGAGCTTATGGACACCGTCCCCACACCAGTTACTTTGGGGTCTGACCAGGAAGAGGTCCATATGGAGTTTATGGACCGCCTCCCCACACCTGTTGTTTCGGGGACTAGCCAGGAGGAAGTTGAAGTGGGGTTCATAGATGGCCCCACCAAGCCTGTTGTTTCGGATACCACTCAGAGGGAAGTGAAAGTGGGGCTTGTGAATTACCTGCTCACACCAGTCATTTTGGAGAATGACCTAGGACAAGGAAAATCCAGTCAGTTTGAAGCAGCCATCACCCACTTCCAAGCCAAGCAGGACCCTGATGTGGATCTTTCTAACATCTTTTCCAAGGATAATTCACATTCCCAGTCTCCAGCATCCACTTCTGAGCCAAGAACCGTGAGTAAGCCTAACCACACTGTGGCTATTGACTGGGGGAAGATTGATAGTAAGAAATGTATGCAAGCCCAACTCATGAACCCCACCTTAGTGCTTGTCCGCAATATGGCTGCTCAACCTGGGGGAGGTAATCAGGGGGAGGTGTATAGATGCGAGCCTCTGTTGCTGACCTCACCATTAAAAAGGACAATGCCGTCAAGAGGAGAAGGATGATTGGAAGCCTATCATGTCTGGCTAATACTAAGAAGGGGGAGGAATGTAACGACATGGACTCTCATGGGTTAAGGTTTCTTAAAATTCAGCCAGACAGGATGATAGATTGTTTATAGATGGGGATAAGTCCCTCATTGTTTCTACAAGACTCTTGTTGACTCATGTAATTGTGTTGGCCACTGAAAGCCAGACGTATTGTTTCTCCAGACCCTTCGGAGCATTCATTGTAATGTAGTTGTATATTGCTAATGTGATTACCTTAGTAGCCATTGTCTAGTCTGTGACTTGCAGACTACATGTAGATATCCTCAGTCTTTCTATGCACACCATTTAAATGAACATTATCCATGCAGCTTGAAATTCATCCAATGGGAGAAGCAATCTTGTCCAACCAATCGATGAGGACGCAGTGTATCCAAGTGGAAGGCTGTGGCTATAAAAGGGACTTCTTTAAGCCACCAGGTGGTTGTTGATGGATGCTGATGGATCCAGTCTAAGCTCGTAGGAGCTGACTAGAGGATCAGGATATCTTATGGCTTCAATTTAGGGACTCCAGTTCCGGTTGGAGACCATATCCACAGCCTAGGGATTTCGACTGCAGCTGCCAGGATTGTAACATCATACTATGACTACCTAAGGAGGACACTCAGGTTGGGACAGTTCAGTCACCTGTTACAGACTTTGCAGACTTCAGACAGCTTCCTAAATCTGGCACATACAGGAAGGAATAATCCTTTCTCGGTGTGTGCCCGCCAAAAGCGGGGTGCTGCTGGATTGGAGTAAGCGGCCCTGGAACCTCTGAGGTGAGGACATTCTAAATCCCTGGTGAGCAGTGGAAGGGTGAGACTCTGTTGCCTGTTACATTTGTGTGTTTTGCTGGTTATGTGTTATGTGCCGTTAATATTTTGGGGATCCAATAAAGTCTAATTATTGTGGTTCCCTCACCCTGTGTTGTCTGAGTAGTGTTACGCCCACGGTTAAGGAGGTCGTGCGTTCAGTTGGGATGAGCCCTGAGCCACGCTGTCTTTCTAAAGGCGGCGTGTTTTAGTGGACGAGAGCACCCACTGACCCCCGTGTCTCCACAGAAGAGCACCCACTGAGCCCCGTGTCTCCACAGAGAGCAGAGGGAAAAACCTGCAGATGTGTCTGTATAGAGAGCAGAGGGAAAAACCTGCAGATGTGTCTGTATAGAGAGCAGAGGGAAAAACCTGCAGATGTGTCTGTATAGAGAGTGGAGGGGAAAAACCTGCAGATGTGTCTGTATAGAGAGCGGAGGGAAAAACCTGCAGATGTGTTTGTATAGAGAGCAGAGGGGAAAACCTGCAGATGTGTCTGTATAGAGAGCGGAGGGAAAACCTGCAGATATGTCTGTATAGAGAGCGGAGGAGGGAAAAACCTGCAGATGTGTCTGTATAGAGAGTGGAGGAGGGAAAAACCTGAAGATGTGTCTGTATAGAGAGCGGAGGGAAAAACCTGCAGATGTGACTGTATAGAGAGCGGAGGGAAAAACCTGCAGATGTGTCTGTATAGAGAGCAGATGGAAAAACCTGCAGATGAGTCTGTATAGAGAGCGGAGGGAAAACCTGCAGATGAGTCTATATAGAGAGCGGAGGGAAAAACCTGCAGATGTGTCTGTATAGAGAGCGGAGGGAAAAACCTGCAGATGTGTCTGTATAGAGAGCAGAGGGGAAAACCTGCAGATGCGTCTGTATAGAGAGCGGAGGTAAAACCTGCAGATGTGTCTGTATAGAGAGCGGAGGAGGGAAAAACCTGCAGATATGTCTGTATAGAGAGCGGAGGAGGGGAAAAACCTGCAGATGTGTCTGTATAGAGAGTGGAGAACACTGTAAATCATTGTAGGGTAATAACTGTTGAGGAAACATCCGCATGTCACATGGAAGAAAATCTCACACATTCTATAGAAAGGTTTTAATCCTGCCACGCCTCGACCACGCTTCGGCCACGTCTCCCACCTCTGTAGTGTCAGGACCGGGAGGACTGGTGAACCCAGGAGGTGGATCCTCTGGACCGAGCACCCCACCAGGGGCAGAGTACACGGCAGCCGGAGCACTGGCGTGGCCGGAACGGGAACCGTGTCCCACAGGGGACGGGAAGAACACAGTCACTGGGGTCTCGGGGTTCCAGGGCACTGGCGTGGCCGAGTAGAAAAGACAAGCAAGAGTCCAGGTAACAGGACACAGCATAAGGGGACCTGAGCACCTAGCTTTCAAAACTAAGTTTCAAGACACGTTGATCAGGCGCCGCCCACATGGAAAGGCCAGTCTTATATACCCAGCACAGCCTCATGTAATTTCCTGCTGCAGGTGTGCTGGGCCTATAAGACCAGGAGAGTGGGCGCAGCCCGGTCCTATACAGAGGCATTAGTCAGAGTCAGACTCCTGAGACCAGGAGCAGAACACAGGAGAGCACGAGCGGGGGTGGTAGCCATGACCGGTGGACACGTAGACAGGATCAGTGGTCACGGAGCGGTGCCGGGATGGTGCGACCGGGTCAGTGGGTAAGGAGCGGTGCTGAGGCATCGGAAGCGTGACAGTACCACCCCCTCTATGCCCCCCCCTCCGTGCACAGTACCCCAGGGGCACCCCGGATTGAGTCACCGGACCAGGACCTAACGCAAAGGCGGGGAAGGACAGCTGACCCCGTACCACCTTCTTGGCCGCACGACGCTTAGCCGAAGATCTACCAGCAGTGGCAACAGGGGCAACGGGAAGCGGGGGACAAACAGAAGCAGGACTGGGGTCGTGGACGACCGTATCGGGCGTCTGGGACCGGGTACAGGACATTGTCTCATCCTCAGTAGCCGGTGACATCGAAGTCTCAATAGCCAGGGACGGTGGAGCGACGCTAGACTGCGTCGTTTCTTCTTCAAGGCCCGGTGGTACCACAGGTACCAGAGACAGGAGTTGCGGTACGGCGCTGGACTGCGTCGTCACTTCTTCCTCCTGTTGTGACATGACAGGCCCAGGTGACAGGGACCGAGGAACAGGCTGTAGACAGGTATCCTGGCACAACGGACTCCAACGAGTGACTGCGCCAGAGCGCCAACTGATGTCAGGGTCATGGAGTTGTAGCCAGGGCAGACCCAGCAGGAGTGCGGGAGCCATTCTCGGGATGACATATAAAGCGATAGTCTCAGTGTGCAGAGCACCAACACGGAGTCTCACGGGTTCGGTTGTGTATACGACGGGTTCGTATAACGGTTTTCCGTCCACAGAGGCGAACCAGAGGGGTTTTGCAAGCGGGATGACCGGTATCCGATAACGGTCCACGGTAGCTTGTAGGATGAAATTACCCGCTGCCCCCGAATCAATGTGAGCCTCTGCCGTGAACCGGGTCTTCTCAGTCGTTAGCTGGACAGTCTGAGTAACTGGGACTGAGGGGATTCCGGTACCAAGGGTGGCGGTTCCCACCATCCCTTGGACTCGGGGTCTTCCTGGTCTCTCAGGGCATGAGCGGAGCAGATGTGAATCGCTTCCACAATAGAAACACAGGCCCTGGGCGAGTCGCTCTGCACGTCGTTGCTCAGCTTGGCTCAGTCGGTCAATTTGCATTGGTTCGGGAGTAGAATCGTAGAACGGCAGTGGCGGGGGAACGGTAGACCTCTGCGGAACGGAGATGTGACGGATTGGTCGCTTCTCCCGGGATACCTCCTTGGTACGCTCTTGAAAACGGAGGTCAATCCGGGTGGCTAGGGACACCAAAGCATCCAAGGTACGGGGAACGTCACGGCCGGCTAATTCGTCCTTGATGCGACCGGAAAGCCCCTCCCAGAAGGCGGCAGTCAAGGCCTCGTTGTTCCAGCCAAGTTCGGAGGCAAGTGTGCGGAACTGGATGGCGTACTGGCCCACCGTCAGGGTTCCTTGGCGTAGCCGGAGGAGCGAGGAGGTAACCGCGGTACTGCGTCCCGGTTCATCAAAGGTGCTTCGAAAAGCCTGAAGGAATTCCCGGATGTCGGTCGTCACCGGATCATCGTTCTCCCACAACGGATTCATCCAGGCCAACGCCTCGCCTTCCAGGTGGGACATCACAAAGGCTATCTTGGCTTGGTCGGAAGCGAAGAGGTGCGGGAGTAATTTGAAGTGCAGCGAGCACTGGTTCAAAAACCCCCGGCAGTTCTTGGGGTCCCCAGCATAGCGAGGCGGTGCAGCGAGGCGGAGTTGCGAGGCTGCAGAGACAACGGGTTCGGACGTAGTCGCTGTTCGCTGAGTTGACGAGGTTGAAGCGGCGGTCTGTAACGTATACAAGCGGCTGTCCACAGACGTCAGGAACTTCAGTATGCGGTGTAAAGTGTCACGCTGTTGCACCAGTTCCTGGCATAGTTCAGCCAGTTCAGAGGCTTGTGCTCCGGCGGAATCCATGGCCTGATCAATCTGTCAGGACCGGGAGGACTGGTGAACCCAGGAGGTGGATCCTCTGGACCGAGCACCCCACCAGGGGCAGAGTACATGGCAGCCGGAGCACTGGCGTGGCCGGAACGGGAACCGTGTCCCACAGGGGACGGGAAGAACACAGTCACTGGGGTCTCGGGGTTCCAGGGCACTGGCGTGGCCGAGTAGAAAAGACAAGCAAGAGTCCAGGTAACGGGACACAGCATAAGGGGACCTGAGCACCTAGCTTTCAAAACTAAGTTTCAAGACACGTTGATCAGGCGCCGCCCACATGGAAAGGCCAGTCTTATATACCCAGCACAGCCTCATGTAATTTCCTGCTGCAGGTGTGCTGGGCCTATAAGACCAGGAGAGTGGGCGCGGCCCGGTCCTATACAGAGGCATTAGTCAGAGTCAGACTCCTGAGACCAGGAGCAGAACACAGGAGAGCACGAGCGGGGGTGGTAGCCATGACCGGTGGACACGTAGACAGGATCAGTGGTCACGGAGCGGTGCCGGGATGGTGCGACCGGGTCAGTGGGTAAGGAGCGGTGCTGAGGCATCGGAAGCGTGACATGTAGCCGGGGTCCAGCGCGTCGCAGACATTTAATAAAGGCTTCATACTGTCTTGAGGGGTAAGACGCCCGATCAGCTGAGGTCTGAGGATAAATGAGGGGCTCAGAGACCTACAAAGTTCTGGAGGATCTATAAACCCAGGACTTGTTTTACCATCGGTCTCCGCCATCTTCCTGTAGCCCGGCCTCCGCGCTCTCACATATTGATCATAAGAGCGCCCCAGATATTTCTCATAGTGATGCCTCAATGATCAGGGTGATACCCGTCACTGCCGCATGAAGACTAAAGGTGAATGAAATATGACAGTGCAGGCACAGGAGGGGCGAGGTCCAGGAGGAGCGCAGTCCAGGAGGAGAGCAGTCCAGGAGGAGCGAGGTCCAGGAGGAGAGCAGTCCAGGAGGAGCGCAGTCCAGGAGGAGAGCAGTCCAGGAGGAGCACAGTCCAGGAGGAGTGCAGTCCAGGAGGAGCGAGGTCCAGGAGGAGCGCAGTCCAGGAGGAGCGAGGTCCAGGAGGAGCGCAGTCCAGGAGGAGCACAGTCCAGGAGGAGAGCAATCCAGGAGGAGCACAGTCCAAGAGGAGCGCAGTCCAGGAGGAGCGCAGTCCAGGAGGAGCGCAGTCCAAGAGGAGCGCAGTCCAGGAGGAGCACAGTCCAAAGGAGCACAGTCCAAAGGAGCGCAGTCCAGGAGGAGAGCAGTCCAGGAGGAGCGAGGTCCAGGAGGAGAGCAGTCCAGGAGGAGCGCAGTCCAGGAGGAGAGCAGTCCAGGAGGAGCACAGTCCAGGAGGAGAGCAGTCCAGGAGGAGAGCAGTCCAGGAGGAGTGAGGTCCAGGAGGAGAGCAGTCCAGGTGGAGCACAGTCCAGGAGGAGAGAAGTCCAGGAGGAGCGCAGTCCAGGAGGAGTGCAGTCCAGGAGGAGAGCAGTCCAGGAGGAATGAGGTCCAGGAAGAGAGCAGTCCAGGAGGAGCGCAGTCCAGGAGGAGAGCAATCCAGGAAGAGCGCAGTCCAGGAGGAGTGCAGTCCAGGAGGAGCGAGGTCCAGGAGGAGCGCAGTCCAGGAGGAGCAAGGTCCAGGAGGAGCGCAGTCCAGGAGGAGCACAGTCCAGGAGGAGAGCAATCCAGGAGGAGCACAGTCCAAGAGGAGCGCAGTCCAGGAGGAGCGCAGTCCAGGAGGAGCGCAGTCCAGGAGGAGCGCAGTCCAAGAGGAGCGCAGTCCAGGAGGAGCACAGTCCAAAGGAGCGCAGTCCAGGAGGAGAGCAGTCCAAGAGGAGAGCAGTCCAGGAGGAGCACAGTCCAAGAGGAGCGCAGTCCAGGAGAAGCGCAGTCCAAGACGAGCGCAATGCAGGACAAGCGCAGTCCAGGAGGAGCGCAGTTCAAAGGAGCGCAATCCAGGAGGAGCGCAGTCCAAAGGAGCGCAGTCCAGGAGGAGAGCAGTCCAGGAGGAGAGCAGTCCAGGAGGAGCACAGTCCAAGAGGAGCGCAGTCCAGGAGGAGCGCAGTCCAGGAGGAGCGCAGTCCAGGAGGAGCGCAGTCCAGGAGGAGCGCAGTCCAAGAGGAGCGCAGTCCAGGAGGAGCACAGTCCAAAGGAGCGCAGTCCAGGAGGAGAGCAGTCCAGGAGGAGAGCAGTCCAGGAGGAGCACAGTCCAAGAGGAGCGCAGTCCAGGAGAAGCGCAGTCCAAGACGAGCGCAATGCAGGACAAGCGCAGTCCAGGAGGAGCGCAGTTCAAAGGAGCGCAATCCAGGAGGAGCGCAGTCCAGGAGGGGCGAAGTCCAAGAGGAGCACAGTCCAAGAGTAGCACAGTCCAGCAGGAGAGTAGTCCAGGAGAAGCGCAGTCAAGGAGGAGCGCAGTCCAGGAGGAGCGCAGTCCAGGAGGAGAGCAGTCTAGGAGGAGAGTAGTCCAGGAGAAGCACAGTTCAGGAAATGCACAGTTCAGGAGAAGCACAATCAAGGGGGAGCACAGTTCACGAAGGGGCACAGTCTAGGAGGAGCGCATTTCAGGAGGAGTGCAGTCCAGGAGGGGCATGTGTGACGGGGGTGTACAACAGAGCAAAGGATGGACGAGGCCGAGGGACGATCCAACAGGTTTATTAACAGGAATACAGGAACAGCACACGATAAATCCACGTAAAACAGATTCGGGGGCCCTTCCCGACAATCCTCGGCCCGGATAACAAAGCAATCGTCCTTACAGTAGTCCAAAGAGTTCCATACAATCCCACGGGCCGCCACACAGGCCTAGCTCCGTCCGTGTCCACAGCCACCCAGGCTGGGAGCTCCTTCTTCTTCCAAGTTTCAGCTCACTCTGAAGTTACAAAAAGGGAAATGCATTGTCTGTGCTCTTTGACCAGCCCACCATGTTCAGGGAGTAGGGGTCACACATCCTATCATCAATGGTTTGGTCCATCACAGGGCTCTGATATGTCTGCCAGCCACAGTAGATGAAGGGATCCCCTGCTGTGCAGAACAATGACTATTCCTTCACTGGCCAATGCAATTACAGACTAGATACACAACTCTGGAAAGAAGAGGACAGGCTATTTACATAATCACATTAGATGCCAAGACTACAATTGTATGAGAGAGACACATTGAGACCAGTAGCTCCCCCAAGAAAATACATGAATTACAACTAATACAACCAGGGAAATATACATATCATGACATAGTATCACAGCATATACAGTGAGAGGGTAAATTACATCTTCACAGCATGGTCTAGAAAGAGCGCAGTCCATGAGGGGTTTGGTCCATGAGGAGCGGGGTCCAGGAGGGGTGTGGTCCAGGAGGGGCGCAGTCCAGGAGGGACACAGTCCAAGAGGAGAGCAGTCCAGGGCAAGCGCAGTCCAACAGAGGCAGTGCAGTCCAGTAGGGGCGTAGTCCAGGAGGAGCACAGTCCAGAAAGGGGTGAAGTCCAGAAAGGGGTGCAGTCCAAGAGGAGCACAGTCCAGGAGGAGCGCAGTTGAGGAGAGGCGGCGCAGTCCAGGAGGGGCGCTATCTAGAAGGGGCACAGTCCGAAGGGATGCTGTTCAGGGGGGTGCAGTCCAAGGGGGGCACAGTACAAGTGGCTGCTGTCCAGGGGGGTGCTGTCCAGGAGGGGGCGCAATCCAGGAGAGGTGGCGCAGTCCAGGAGGAACACTGTCCAGGAGGGGAGCAATCCAGGAGGGGTGCAGACCAAGGGGGTGCAGTCCAGGAGGGGCACAGTCCAGGAGAGGAGGCACAGTCCAGGAGATTAGGCACAGTCCAGGAGATTAGGCACAGTCCCGGGTGGGAGCAGTCCTGGAGGGGCGCAGTCCAGGAGGGGCGCAATCCAGGAGGGGCGCAGTCCAGGAAGAGCGCAGTCCAGGAGGGGCGCAGTACAGGAGGAGCGCAGTCCAGGAGGAGCGCAGTCCAGGAGGAGCGCAGTCCAGGAGGGGTGCTGTCCAGGAGAGGCGCAGTCCAGGAGGAGCGCAGTCCAGGAGGAGCAAAGTCTAGGAAGACCGCATTCCAAGAGGAGCGCAACCCATGAGGGGCGCAGTCCAGGAGGAGCGCAGTCCAGGAGGGGCGCGGTCCAGGAGGGGCGCAGTCTAGGAGGGCGCAGTTCAGGAGGAGTGTTGTCCAAAAGGAGCACAGTCCATGAGAGGCAGTGAAATCCAAGAGCGGCGTAGTCCAGGAGTAGCGTAGTCCAGGAGGCGCACAGTCCAGGAGGGGTGTGGACCTGGTAGGGTGCAGTCCAGGAGGGGTGCAGTCTAGGAGGGGAGGCACAGTCCAGGAGAGGAGGCACAGTCCAAGAGGGGAGCGGTCCATGAGAGGCAGTGAAGTCAAAGAGCGGTGTAGTCCATGAGTAGTGTAGTCCAGGAGAAGCGCAGTACAGAAGAGGCAGCGCAGTCAAGGAGGTGCTCTGTCTAGAAGGGGCGCAATCAAGGAGGGGAGCAGTCCAGGAGGGGTGCGGACCAGGTAGGGTGCAGTCCAGGAATGGCACAGTCTAGGAGGGGAGGCACAGTCCAAGAGAGGAGGCAGAGTCCAAGAGGGGCGCGGTCCAGGAGGGGCACTGTCCAGGAGGTGCGCTGTCCAAGAGAAGTGCAGTCCAGAAGGAGTGCAGTCCAGGAGGAGCGCAGACCAGGAGGGGCGCTGTCCAAGACAAGTGCAGTCCACGAGGGGCACAGTCCAGGATGGGCGCTGTCCAGGAGGAGCGCAGTCCAGGAGGAGAGCAGACCAGGAGGGGTGTTGACCAGGAGGAGCGCAGACCAGGAGGAGCGCAGACCAGGAGGAGTGCAGACCTGGTAGAGCGCAGACCTGAAGGAGCGCAGACCAGGAGGAGCACAGACCAGCAGTAGCGCAGTCCAGGAGGAGCGCTGACCAGGAGGAGCACAGACCAGGGGGAGCGCAGACCAGGGGGAGTGCAGACCAGGAGGAGCGCAGTCCAGGAGGAACGCTGAGCGCTGACCAGGATGAGCGCTGACCAGAGGGAGCGCAGACCAGGGGAAGTGCAGACAAGGAAAAGTGCAGACCAGGAGGAGCGCAGTCCACGGGGAGCACTGACCAGGAGGAGCGCAGACCAGGGGGAGCGCAGTCCAGGAGGAGCACTGACCAGGAGGAGCGCAGACCAGGGGGAGCGCAGACCAGGGGGAGTGCAGACTAGGAGGAGCGCAGTCCAGGAGGAGCACAGACTAGGAGGAGCGCAGACCAGGGGGAGCGCAGACCAGAAGGTGCACAGACCAGGAGGAGCACAGTCCAGGAGGAGCACTGACCAGGAGGAGCGCTGACCAGGAGGAGCGCAGACCAGGGGGAGCGCAGTCCAGGAGGAGCACTGACCAGGAGGAGCGCAGACCAGGGGGAGCGTAGACCAGGGGGAGTGCAGACTAGGAGGAGCGCAGTCCAGGAGGTGCACAGACCAGGAGGAGCGCAGACCAGGGGGAGCGCAGTCCAGGAGGAGCACTGACCAGGAGGAGCGCAGACCAGGAGGAGCGCAGACCAGGGGTAGTGCAGACTAGGAGGAGCGCAGTCCAGGAGATGCACAGACCAGGAGGAGCGCAGACCAGGGGGAGCGCAGACCAGGAGGAGCACAGACCAGGAGGAGCGCAGTCCAGGAGGAGCACTGACCAGGAGGAGCGCAGACCAGGGGGAGCGCAGACCAGGGGGAGTGCAGACTAGGAGGAGCGCAGTCCAGGAGGTGCACAGACCAGGAGGAGCGCAGACCAGGAGGAGCACAGACCAGGAGGAGCGCAGTCCAGGAGAAGCACTGACCAGGAGGAGCGCAGACCAGGGGGAGCGCAGACCAGGGGGAGTGCAGACTAGGAGGAGCGCAGTCCAGGAGGAGCACAGACCAGGAGGAGTGCAGACCAGGGGGAGCGCAGACCAGGAGGAGCACAGACCAGGGGGAGCGCAGACCAGGAGGAGCACTGACCAGGAGGAGCGCAGTCCAGGAAGAGCACTGACCAGGAGGAGCGCTGACCAGGAGGAGCACAGACCAGGGGGAGAGCAGACCAGGGGGAGCGCAGACCAGGAGGAGCACAGACCAGGAGGAGCGCTGACCAGGAGGAGCACAGACCAGGGGGAGAGCAGACCAGGGGGAGCGCAGTCCAGGAGGAGCGCTGACCAGGAGGAGCGCAGACCAGGAGGAGCACAAACCAGGGGGAGCGCTGGCCAGGGGGAGTGCAGAGTAGGAGGAGCGCAGTCCAGGAGGAGCACAGACCAGGAGGAGCGCAGACCAGGAGGAGCACAGACCAGGAGGAGCGCAGACCAGGGGGAGCGCAGACCAGGAGGAGCACAGACCAGGAGGAGCGCAGTTCAGGAGGAGCACAGACCAGGGGGAGCACAGTCCAGGAGGAGCACAGACCAGGGGGTGCGCAGACCAGTGGGAGCGCAGTCCAGGAGGAGCGCTGACCAGGAGGAGCACAGAGCAGGGGGAGCACAGACCAGGGGGAGCACAGTCCAGGAGGAGCGCTGACCAGGAGGAGCGCAGACCAAAGGGAGCGCAGACCAGGGGAAGTGCAGACCAGGAGGAGTGCAGTCCAGGAGGAGTGCAGACCAGGGGGAGCGCTGACCAGGAGGAGCACAGACCAGGGGGAGCGCAGACCAAGAGGAGCACAGACAAGGAGGAGCGCAGTCCAGGAGGAGCACTGACCAGGAGGAGTGCTGACCAGGAGGAGCACAGACCAGGGGGAGAGCAGACCAAGGGGAGCGCAGTCCAGGAGGAGCGCAGACCAGGAGGAGCACAGACCAGGGGGAGCGCTGACCAGGAGGAGCACAGACCAGGAGGAGCGCAGTCCAGGAGGAGCGCTGACCAGGAGGAGCACAAACCAGGGGGAGCGCAGACCAGGAGGAGCACAGACCAGGAGGAGCGCAGACCAGGAGGAGCGCTGACCAGGAGGAGCACAGACCAGGAGGAGCGCTGACAAGGAGGAGCACAGACCAGGGGGAGCGCAGACCAGGAGGAGCGCTGACCAGGAGGAGCACAGACCAGGAGGAGCGCAGACCAGGAGGAGCACAGACCAGGAGGAGCGCAGTCCAGGAGGAGCGCTGACCAGGAGGAGCACAAACCAGGGGGAGCGCAGACCAGGAGGAGCGCTGACCAGGAGGAGCACACACCAGGGGGAGCGCAGACCAGGAGGAGCGCTGACCAGGAGGAGCACAGACCAGGAGGAGCGCTGACCAGGAGGAGCACAGACCAGGAGGAGCGCTGACCAGGAGGAGCACAGACCAGGAGGAGCGCTGACCAGGAGGAGCACAGACCAGGAGGAGCGCTGACCAGGAGGAGCACAGACCAGGAGGAGCGCTGACCAGGAGGAGCACAGACCAGGGGGAGCGCGGCTCAGGCGAGACACCTTGATGTAGAAATAATCGTCCTGAATGATAAGCGCCGGCTCTGCTGCTCACCTTCTTATTGTACAAAGTCGTTTCCACTCTTCAGGGTCAAATTTTCCTGACAAATTCTTAATTAGCGACTCGCTGCCGCAGCAGAATCTCGTGCATAAATCTGGCGTCTCCCAAGTGGCTGGTAACTGCGAGCAGCGAGCGCACGGCCGGCAGACTGAACTCCATAATTAGATAATACGTCTGATACTGAGACCTGTGAAGTCTGAATCCCACCATTATTTATGTCATAAAGACAAAGGCTGACCCTCATTTCATCAGCAGCTTAATGAGCGGTAATAGACGGCAGCACCGGAATGATGGCGCCCATTACACCAAGTCCAATGCTCATCTCCGTAATGTCCATCAGTTGTGTCACCACCAGCCCAGAAGCCATGATCACATCGAGCAGATCCGGCACCATGGAGGAAGCTGATACAGCGAGGCCGACCTGCCGCAGAATCATGCAGGCAGCCATGTCACTCATCACCCAGCTCTGCCAGAACCAGATAGAGGACAAATCTAGAGGCGGGTGATGACACACGGAGGGTCACAATAGGTGGTGGTGGGTGATGAGGGTTAGACGCTGATGACAGGTTGAGGGGGACAACAGATGGAGGGTGACAATAGCTGGAGGGTGATAAAAGATGGAGGATCATGATAAGTGGTGGTGGGTGATGAAAGTTTGAGGGTGACGACAGGTATGACGCGGCCCACCGGGGCCTGGGGGCACTCGTTACTGGGCCGCAGCTCTGGTCTGTCTGAGAGGATGTCACGGCGACACAGGGCCCGGTTCCGTGACCGGTGTCGTTTTAATAAAGATGATGGTGGAAATTATTTACAGGGGAAATGTCATGACGCCACCTGTGGTACGCGGCAAGATAGGTGCCACCGCTGCCGTTCAGTTCCCCTGGGGTCGGTGGTGACGCAGCAGAGTTGGAATAGCTCTCCACAGGTAGAGCTGGACCCCAGGGCTGTTGGGAGGAGTAGTCTGTAATGGCGGGGCGCAGGGCCGGAGGCGCAGGCAAAGAACTGGGCAAGACAGGAATGTGGTGACAGGGTCTTTACTCACAGTTTGAGTTCCATGTTAGCACGTGTAGACAAATGTTGCCCTCGGGGTGCCGAGTCCTGCTGTGATGGGCCCCGGCCGATCCCGGACAGTTAAGAGGCCCAACCCGGTGCACCCTTCCGTGTGCCTTTCTGGTCGTCTTCCTGACCTCTCCCAACTGTCCTGCGCCTGCACACACTGAGCCCCGAGCCGGTGTCCACGGACCGTGTCAGGTGGCTTAAAGCTCTATCCCTTGGCCCTATGTGGTCACCTTTTCACTGGATGTGTGTGGATTTCGTTTCAGCACTTGCAGTAACCTCAGCCCCCGGTTTGCTAGCTGAGCCTTGTAGTTCTCCACTAGTTGAGGTGCCAGTCCCCTTCTGCATCCAAGTCCCTCCACACCGGTATGCCATATGTGGAATGAGGCCACGGGTGTATGGCGCACTTCCCATGGGCTCTAGGATCCCTTCTGTCCTGTGACAAGCTGCTGCAGCTGCAGACCACAGGTCTTCACTCCTCCGCTCCTACTTCTCAACTGGCTAACTTTCCACAGTGTGCTCCCACTAACTAGACTCCACCTCCCAGCTGGCCGCCATTACCCTGGTCTGATGGAGTGTTGCTATGTAAGACTGTGTCTGTGTTTGTGTGTACACCGATTTGTGACCTCCTCCTTACCCGGGAATGGGATATCACACGGAATATCACACGGAAGGAGTTTAGGGAAGCTCACCTCATGGATTCCACCCTAGAGTTTGTCCACAGTGCGGCCACCCAACCTGGGGGAGGAAATCAGGTGGAGGTGTGTAGATGGAGCGTTTCTTGCTGACCTCAGCACCAAAAGAGCAAAAATCATTTAAATGCCGACGGACCGTCTTGAGAAGAGGAGAGGGATGACAGGAGGCATATCATGTCAACAGTGACCCTCGACAGCAGCCAACAGTTTTCTGGTGCTAATTAAGAATGGAGACCACTCAGTGTCTGGCCCTTTGTGTGGGGGTGAACTGTTCCAGATGTATTGTTTCTTTGTTTGGTAAATCAAAAGAAGTTAGCAATTGTTCATGTCAGACTGATTGGAGCCCTATTGTCTGTAAAATGTGGATTGCTTCAGTCCTTTTATCTACATAATTCAGAGGAAAATTATGCATTGGATTGAACTAGTGACCAATGAGAGAGCAGCCATCTTCACTAATCCTGTAAGACACAATACCCTGAATTGTGAACAAAGAGGCATAAAGGGGGCCTTGCTTCTGTCACCAGATAGATATTCTACAGGACTTCAGCCTAGGATCCACGGTCGCAGCTGGAGGATCATAGAACTGTTTCACTATTCAACGCTGAGCCCACAATTTCTCTTAAAAAAAGAGTTTGGGACAATTTGGTTGCCTGGCTACATATCATGCTGTACTGTGCTGTCAGGGGGTGCCTTCCAAAAGTGAGGTGCTGCTGACTGGGATAATTGGCCCTGGAAGCCACGAAGTCATGAAGATTATATTCCCTGGCGAGCCAGGTTAAGGGTGAGACTCTGTCACTTTTACCATTTTGTCTTCTTGCTGGGAATGTACAATATGTTTTTGCCTGTTGGTGACCAATAAAGTCTCACCAATGTGTGGTTCCCTCACCCTGTGTTGTCTGAGTAGTGTTCTGCCCACAGGGAAGGAGTGGGAGTGTTCAGGGCGATGAGCCTTGGTCCGTGCGGTCTTTATAAAGAGCCAGGCCCATGGACGAGACCACCCACTGACCCTCTTATCTCCACCATAATACCTTGAAATGAGAACCGTGGGATATAATATGGACCTTACTCCTGTCACTAGTGCTATTCAACAGGACTTCAGCCTAGGGTCCATTGATCCAGCTGGAGGATCACAGAACTACTCTACTGTCCAACACTGAGCCCATGAATTTGCTTGGAGAACACAGATAGAAAAATCCAGTCACCTGGCTACATATCTCCCTCTGTTCTCGGTCAGTTTCCTAAGCTTGCCAGTGTCTCTTCTCAGTGGATGCCTGTCAAAATGGGCTGCTGCTGGCTGTGATAGTTGGCTCTGGATGCCCCGAAGTTATGAAGACTCTAATCCTTGGTGGGGCAGCAGACGGGTGAGACTGTCACTTGCACCAGCTTATATTCTTGTGAGGAATGTATTGTATGCAATTGACTGATCGAAACCCAATAAATTCTTACCAATGTGTGGTTCCCTCACCCTGTGTTGTCTGTGTAGTGTTCTGCCCACGGGAAAGGAGTGCGGGCGGTCAGTGGAATGAGCCCTCATCAGTGCGGTCTTTCCAAAGACAACCAGGATAGCGCATGAGACCCCCACTGAACCTCATGTTTCCACCGTCAGTATCCAGTGATGGTTGGTGAGTAATAGTATCCAGTGATTAGTCAGTGATGGTTATGGTCTGGTGATGGTCGGTCAGTGATGGTCAGTATTCAGGAATGGTTGGTCAGTGATGGCAGTATCCAGTTATGATTATTCAGTGATGGTCGTGGTCTGGTGATAGTTGGTCAGTGATGGTCAGTGATGGTCAGTATCCAGTGATGGTTAGTCAATGATGGTCAGGATCTGGTGATAGTTGGTCACTAATGGTCAATATCCAGTGATGGTTGATCAGTCTTGGTCAAGGTTTGGGGATGGCTGGTCAGTAATGGTCAATATCCAGTGATGTTTGGTCAGTGTAGATCAAGGTCTGGAGATGGCTGGTCAGTAATGGTCAGTATCCAATGATGTTTGGTCAGTAATGGTCAGAGTCTGGAGATAATTGGTCAGTAATGGTCAGTATCCGATGATGGTTGGTCAGTAATGGTCAGTATCCAGTGATGTTTGGTCAGTGTAGGTCAAGGTCTGGAGATGGCTGGTCAGTAATGGTCAGTATCCAATGATGTTTGGTCAGTAATGGTCAGAGTCTGGAGATAATTGGTCAGTAATGGTCAGTATCCGGTGATGGTTGGTCAGTAATGGTCAGTATCCGAAGATGGTTGGTCAGTAATGGTCAGTATCCGGTGATGGTTGGTCAGTAATGGTCAGTATCCGAAGATGGTTGGTCAGTAATGGTCAGTATCCAGTGATGTTTGGTCAGTGTAGGTCAGGGTCTGGAGATGGCTGGTCAGTAATGGTCAGTATCCAATGATGGTTGGTCACTAATGGTCAGAGTCTGGAGATAATTGGTCAGTAATGGTCAGTACCCGGTGATGGTTTGTCAGTAATGGTCAGTATCCAGTGATGATTGGTCAGTTTATAACACCCTCCCCATTACTAACCCTGTAGTCAAAAGAAATCAACACAAAACACAAATAAAAATCTTTTATTTAAAAAAAAAACAAAAACAAACAATCCACATTATTTCTTCCATTTATTAAGCCCCAAAACACCCTGCAG
Organism: Anomaloglossus baeobatrachus; assembly: GCF_048569485.1. Classification (NCBI taxonomy): domain Eukaryota; kingdom Metazoa; phylum Chordata; class Amphibia; order Anura; family Aromobatidae; genus Anomaloglossus; species Anomaloglossus baeobatrachus. Next base: position 650,567 of record NC_134356.1, on the reverse strand, counting down.
ATCCGACATAATCCACACGAGGTCCCATGATGATCTCGGCTGTGCTACATGATGAGGTCGCAAGATGCAGTCACATTAGAAAAGTGACAGGGACACAGTGAATGAGCTGCAGCTCTGAGCGGTGATATCACCGAGTTCACCTGATGTCACAGCTGGGGTTCCTAAGGTACTCAAGCTGTGACCTCAGGTAAACTCATTGAACTCAATGCCGTATTATTGAATTAGGCAATGAGTGCACATTGAGTATTTGGGTGCATGGGGGGAGATTCCCTTCACAACCAAGCACAAATGCCGACTTGCCATCAGTCTAACTGCAACCAATCACAGACGCTGTCACAGAGGGTGGATGGGGGAAGCAGTGAATATGCATGAAAGCTAATGTGCTCCACTTTCTTGGGTTTTCCAGTTAACAGTCGGGTTATATAATGCAACCAGGGGAACCCCAAGATTATTTGTGCAGGAAGGCCCCTAAAACATAACATGAGCTCCGAATGAAGTACCCCTATATGGAGTTCCAGCCCCTGCACACACTCAAACCCCCCCCCCCCCCCAGAGTAAGCGGGGAGTGGAACAAGTCAATGGAAAAAATCTGCATCAGATTTCATAATTCCTTCATATCCAACCCTGAGGAACGAGTGAACTGTTCATCCATCATGTCTGCCCCTGAACCACTATCAAGAAAAACCATAATAGAAACTTCAAGACCACGACCTTAACCCAGAAGAAAACAAACTTTGCAACTTTTTGGACGAGTGGAGTTTCTCCCCCATGGGACGTCCCTCCAAGCTGCATGGGCTCTGGTGAGGCCTCCGGAGGTAATGTCTGTACAGTAACCTCCTCACATGGGACGTCCCTCCAAGCTGCATGGGCTCGGGTGAGACCTCCGGAGGTAATGTCTGTACAGTAACCTCCTCACATGGGACGTCCCTCCAAGCTGCATGGGCTCAGGTGAGGCCTCCGGAGGTAATGTCTGTACAGTAACTGTGAAGCCCCGCTAGTATGTGTCGGTGCAGTACCTTCAGGGACTCCACGTGGATGGAACAGTCTGGTCACAGGTAGGGAACCTTCTTTTAGGATTGTCGTGACGCCACTCTCAGTATTGCGGTCAGCGGGGACCGCCACTGCAGATTAAGGGATGCCTGGGGCTGATGGTGGGTGCAGTCAGTATATTAGCCCCCTGAGAGTGAGGCAAGCCCCAGGCCCCGGTGTATGTGTGTGGGACCACAGGTCGCAGAATGACTCAAACACAGTCCAAGAAGTCTTTCAACGTGTTTACTCACTGTTTGGAGGTCACGGTGAGATGCCCGGGCGACACTGTGATAACCAGGTTGAACCAGGAATTCCAGGAGGCCGTTCTGAGGGTAGCTGTCCACTCGCCTTCCTTGCACTCTTTCTGTTTTAGGAGGATCCTTTGCTTGAAGCGTGGTAGGACCCCTCCAGGGAAGCTGTTACCACCCTGCTCCCCTCTCTCTGGCTCGTCTGCCGGCAGCGTGGCCTTGGTGGGATGGCTTCTGGCCCTGTCCCCTTATGGGCCTGGTGATTGCTGCTTGGCTCAAGCTCTGTGTAGTCGTGGTGAGGGCATGAAGTACCCCCCCCCACCTGTAGGTTAAGCAGCTCTGGATGATCTGCTGCCTGTACTGGGGACCTAGTTCCCCTTGTGTGCTCGGATACCGGGATCTCCGTACTCAGCCACCCTTCTCTCTGGATGATTTTCAGGCCAACCCACGGTACTCCTTTCTCCCCCGCTTTCAGCTACTGCACTCCTCAGGACCTGTCTGACACGAGAGCTCCTCTGCTCCCTTCCACACACTTCAACTTCTTCCTCCAGACTCTCCTCTTCCTCTCTCTCTCTGCCCTGCTTCCTAGCAACCAGCCCCTGAACACACCCCCAGCTGGGAATTGAAAGTTAACCGCTTCTGGCTACCCAAGGGTCCCCTCTGGTAATGTGGGAGGCCTGGTCACTATATGTTTGTGTGTGCACCTCATCCTGGCCTTTGGAGATTACCTGGAAGCATTGCTCCCGCATGGGTGCAATACTCTGTGGTGCCTGACCAGGTCAGGGGCGCCACATTCCCCCTTAGTTATCATCAGCACGTCCTCGGGCTGCAAAGACAAGAGAAAAGGTAAATACAAACTTTTCCCACACAGGGGCAATTATTTACATTTAAACATACCAGGTACCATTCCACCACCAACCACCCACATGTCCGAACCCCACCCAAAAACCTCCAGGAGGTAGGTCGCCGGTCCTTTTGGTGACCAGGGCTGGGCCATCACATTCCCCAGACCTTTCCTCCAATCTTCCTCTCCTGAGGAGAGTGGTGTAAGGTAGGCCCCATAAACAGGCGTACCCGCTTCCGAGTGTTGGAGGGCAGGCCCCATAAACAGGCGTGCCCCCTTGTTGGTGCAGAGCCATGCCCCTCAACAGGCAGACTCTGTGGTTGATACCAAGGAGGTAACTTTTTACAATGCAAAAGTTTGTGGTTAAAGCCAGTTCATAACCGGTGGTCCATTTTTTTAAAGTGCACGTGAACTAGTGCAAAGAAAACATTTTAAAGAGGTCTCACAATAGTCCTTGTGGGCACATTTCACTTAAACGTTACTTAACTGTAAACAGGTTAAACATTACATCTCATACCGTCACTTTGAACTAAACTGTACTTTCTCTATAGCGTAATGGGAGCTGACCAAAGTTGCTGCGGGTTGATCTACGCAGTACTATACTGTCATCTGTCTGAGGTTGTGTCCTCCCACCCGATGTATGTGTCTCAATGTGAATAATAGGTGTACTAGGTATTGATACCAGTGCATGGTCTTCTGCTTCAGCTACATTTGGCTCTTCCAGGTTCTGAACAGGTTCTTCTGGTTCTCTTACTTCTCTAGATTGAGGGAATGTAATGACTGGAATAACTACTGCTCCATTGTATTGAGGCCAACTTGCTGGAAAATCTCCAAGTACAGTATGGATCATCTTTTCTTTTGGTTCTTGAACTGGCAAAGGGTTGGGAATTTCTTCAGGGATTCTTAGTTGTTCAGGACATTTCTTTAAGCGATCTCTAGAAACGACAGCTGTTGTTTTTCCTCCATCTTTGCTGATAAGGCATGTCTTTTCATTGCTAAGCGTCGATGGTAACACAGTATAGGGTTCTTCTTCCCAGTGATTGTCAAGTTTATGATGTCTTCTCTTTCTTTTGAGAACTATATCTCCTGGCATCAAAGGAACAGCAGGTGCTTTTCGATTGTAGGCCTTTTCTTGTTTCTCACGCTGCTGAGTCAGGCTTCGCTCCACACACTCTTGTACTTTCTTGTATTGGGCTTGGCGGTTGGAATCCCAATCAGCACCTTGTTGATGGTCTTCAGGGGTCTCAACTCCCATTTCCAGATCTACTGGCAATCTCCCTGGTCTGGCCCTCATCAGGTATGCCGGTGTGCAGTTCGTGGAACTCACAGGGATGTTGTTATACATGTCCACTAGATCGGGCAGCTTTTCCGGCCACTGACTTCGTTCTTCTAGTGGGAGAGTCTTCAGAAGGTCGAGAATGATGTGGTTCATCTTCTCACACATGCCATTGGTCTGGGGATGGTAAGGCGTAGTACGGATCTTCTGGCAGCCGTATAGGTTACAAAACTCCTTAAACACTTCAGCTTCAAAGGCTGGTCCTTGGTCAGTGAGCACTTGGTCTGGATAGCCATGTGGTCGACAGAAATGTGTCTGGAACGCTTTGGCTGCAGTCTGACCGGTCAAGTCCTTGACTGGTACTACCACCAGGAATCTGGAGTAGCGGTCAACCATAGTGAGAGCGTAGTTGTAGCCTTGTCTGCTGGGTGCCAACTTTACATGGTCCAGGGCCACGATCTCCAGGGGCCGTTTAGTTTGGATTGGCTGGAGTGGTGCTCTCTGGCTGGGCTGGTCTTTTCTTCTAAGATTGCAGGGCCCGCAGTTTCGACACCACTTCTCTAGGGCAGATCTCATGCCCACCCAGTAGAATCTTACTTTAAGTAGGGCCTCCAGTTTCTTCCAACCAAAGTGGCCTGCACCATTGTGATAGGCTTCTAGCACCATCCTCGTATCCTTCTGTGGTACAATCACTTGCCACACCTTCTCATGCGTCCTCGGGTCAATGATGCTCCTGTAAAGTTTGTCTTGATAGATGAATAATCGACCCCTCTCCTTCCATAGGTACTGTGCCTCAGGTGGGGCTCCTTTGTCAAGGCTGGCGCCCGGCTGGCTGATCAGTTTCTTTACCAAGCCTACCGCTGGATCATTTTCCTGGGTCTCCTTCCAGTTGTAGTGAGGTAGTGGGTTCAGGGTCACCTCTTGGCGGTTGGCACGCGACTGCCGACACTGTTTTGCTCCATGGCGATGGAACGCTGGCAGCTCAATCTCTTCAAGATCATCTACATCTTCACCCTCGTCTGCTAGGTGAGGCATCCTGGACAGAGCATCTGCGTTGCCGTTCTTGCGGCCAGCTCGATACTTGACAGTAAAGTCATAATTCGCCAGTCGGGCTACCCAACGCTGCTCCATGGCACCCAATTTAGCAGTATCCAAGTGGGTCAGGGGGTTGTTGTCCGTGAAGACAGTGAATTTGGTGGCTGCCAGGTAGTGCTTGAACCGCTCTGTGATAGCCCATACCATGGCCAGGAACTCTAGCTTGAATGAGCTATAATTCTCTGGGTTTCTTTCAGTAGGCCTGAGCTTCCTGCTGGCGTAAGCAATCACACGCTCTTTGCCTCCCTGCACCTGTAAAAGCACTGCTCCCAGTCCCACATTACTGGCATCTGTGTACAGTACGAATGGCAGACCGTAGTCAGGGTAGGCTAGGATCTCTTCACCCGTCAAGGCCCCTTTCATTTGTCTGAAGGAGTGTTCTTCTGCTTCTCCCCAGTGAAATGGCGGGCCGGAGATCTTTCCTCTCTTCTTTGGGTGGCCTACCAGGAGCTCTTGCAAAGGCGCTGCCATTTTCGTGTAGCCCTTGATGAACCTTCTGTAGTAGCCTACCAAGCCAAGGAACTGACGTACCTCCCGGACGGTAGTAGGTGTGGGCCATTCCTGGATGACTGTGACCTTCTCTGGGTCCGGTGCTACTCCTTCTGCACTGACCACGTGACCTAGGTACTGGACCTTTGGCTTCAGTAGATGGCACTTGGATGGTTTCAACTTCATTCCATATCGGGATAGTGCTTCAAAGACTTCAGCCAGGTGTTTCAGGTGGTCCTCGTAGGTCTTGGAGTACACGATGACATCATCCAGGTAGAGCAGGACGGTTTCAAAGTTGAGGTGCCCTAGGCAGCATTCCATAAGCCTCTGGAAGGTCCCGGGGGCATTGCAGAGTCCAAATGGCATGCTGTTGAACTCACAGAGGCCCATTGGGGTGGTGAAGGCCGTCTTCTCCCGATCTTCTTCCGCTACAGATACTTGCCAGTAGCCACTAGTAAGATCTAGGGTAGAAAAGTAGTTAGAGGCTTTCAAGGCAGCGAGGGATTCCTCTATCCTTGGCAAAGGGTAGGCATCCTTGTGTGTTATCTGATTTATCCGTCTGTAATCCACACACATCCTCATCGTGCCATCCTTCTTTCTTACCAGGACCAGGGGAGCCGCCCAGGGGCTACAACTGTCCCTTATGACTCCTGCCTCCTTCATGTCCTTCAGCATGTCCTTTGTGCGCTGGTAATGGGCTGGTGGAATAGGCCTATGTCTTTCCTTAATGGGAGGATGACTGCCTGTGGGTATGTGATGTTGCACCCCTTTGATCCTACCAAAGTCTAGTGGGTTCTTACTAAAGACCTGCTCGTATTCCTGCACGACCCTGTAAACCCCATGTTTCTGGTAGTCGGGTGTAGAGTCAGTCCCCACGTGTAGTTTCTGGCACCAATCCTCTAACTGCTTTTGGGAGGTCTCGCCCTCTTTTGAGTCAGCTTGTGTCAGGGGACCTACAGGTGTTATGGCGTCATCTGAGCATGTAAACAGTTTGGCTATGGTAGCGTACCTTGGTAGTCTGGCTTCCTCCTCCCCACAGTTCAACACTCGTACAGGCACTCGTCCCTTGTGTACATCAACTACCCCCCTGGCTGTCAGAATCGTGGGCCAGTGGTCTGAATGAGTGGGCTCTAGTACAGCCTGGTAGTCTTGTCCTCTGAGACCTACCGCTGCTCTACACCACATCATCATTTCACTCCGTGGGGGTATCACAATGGGGTTAGCATCCATCACCCGTACACTACCAATCTCACCGCCAGCCTGTTTTACCTGTTGCTTCCTCAGAATGATTCGGATCTCCTTTTGCAAGGCTCTTTTCGACCCGCCCTCAGCACCTTCAACAATCTGGTGAAGCAACAACAACACTTCCCCTAGGCAATTTTCTATGACATTAGTGCCTAAAATCATTTGCGGGTTCCTTTCTCTAATATCAGTGTCCACAACAATCAGTCCTTGTCCCTTCATTTCCTGCCTTCCCACCTTTATGGTTACCTCTTTGACCCCGATCTGGTCTATAGGTTGTCCGTTGGCAGCATAGATGGTGAGGGAGGGGTCCGGTGGTCGGAGATCGTCGTCCGACCAAAACCTACGATAAAGGACATACGGGATCGTGGTGACCTGAGAGCCGGTGTCCAATAATGCCGGGGTAGGGATCCCGTCCAGGACAATGGACAGGACAGGACGTCCACCCACGTACTGATCACAGCAGCGACCTGGGCCTGATCTTCTTAATCCTGAGGACTGGCCCCCGGCCCCAGGTTTGGCTCGTTTAAAGGACAGGCCCTTGCATAGTGTCCTGCCTCCTGGCAACGACGACAGATGGGTTGTCCAGATGAGTCATAGCGATCACTGCTCCTGCCTCGGGTTGGGGGACCTCTTCTCCTCCGCATCCAAGGGACGTCCTCTGGGTTGTCAGCTAGCAGGATCCGATGAGGGACTTTGGTCTCTGAGGGCAACTGCATTGCTTTCAGGATTTGTGCGACGTCCTTAGTGAGCTGTTGCACCTGGGAGGATAGTGTATTTATGGTCTCTGCTGGCGTGTTGAGTCCTTTTGCAGTTACCAGGGCCTGCGAGGAGGATTCCGCTCCTGCAGCCGTGGAACTGGCAGGCCATGCTGGTGCGACGGGGTCTGTGTCCACAGGAGGTTGGAGTGCTTTCACTGCCCTGTCTTTCAGAATGGCAAAGTCCACGTCAGGGTGTTCCAGGGACCACAGCTTCATCTGCTTCCCATCCTCAGGAGAGCGCAGGCCCCGCAAGAATTGTTCCTTCATCATCCGGTTTCCTTCCTGATCACTGACAGGGTCCACCAGCTTGAGAGCCCGTAGTGCAGCCTGCAGCCTGAGGGCATAGGCTCTTATGCTATCTTGGGGCTTCTGCCGGCAGTTATAGAAGTCCGTCCTCAGCTCTCCCTCGGTGCGGTGTTCAAAAGCAGCTGCTAGTTTGGCAAAGATGGACTCAACAGAGCTCCGGTCATCATTGGTCCAGGACTCAGCTTCCAATTCTGCTGCTTCAGTCAATTGTCCCAGCACCACAGCGGCCCTCTGCTTACCAGTCATCGCGTGCATGTCTAGCAGGGTGCTGATCTTCTTCTTAAACCCGGTCAGCGTGTCTATTTTACCGGCATATTGGGGCAGCCATTGCGCTCCTGGGACATACAGCAAGGAAACTGGCATTATGGGGGAGATTTCAGCCGGCGCGGCTGCGACCGCGGCACCGGCACCAGGCGCTGCTGCGTCCAGCGCGACGGGGGCTGGCATCGCTTGGGCTGCGTCGCCCTGACCAGGGGCATTACCTCCTGCAGCGTCCATTTTTCTTCAAAAATCCCCGCGCCCCCTTTCCACTTCCTGGATCAGAACGCTCTCTGAATTGTGGGGGTTCTGGGGCGGCCACACCTCTTCGTGGGCGGTGCTCTTCTCCCTCGCGCGGGCTGCAGCGCGCGCTTTTGAAGATGGCAATATGGCGGCGGTTCAATTTTTGCGGTCGGACCTCTGAGGCACACGGTCACCTGTCTGAACAGGTCTAGTCCTTATCCTGTTCGTGACGCCAGAAGTTGTGAAGCCCCGCTAGTATGTGTCGGTGCAGTACCTTCAGGGACTCCACGTGGATGGAACAGTCTGGTCACAGGTAGGGAACCTTCTTTTAGGATTGTCGTGACGCCACTCTCAGTATTGCGGTCAGCGGGGACCGCCACTGCAGATTAAGGGATGCCTGGGGCTGATGGTGGGTGCAGTCAGTATATTAGCCCCCTGAGAGTGAGGCAAGCCCCAGGCCCCGGTGTATGTGTGTGGGACCACAGGTCGCAGAATGACTCAAACACAGTCCAAGAAGTCTTTCAACGTGTTTACTCACTGTTTGGAGGTCACGGTGAGATGCCCGGGCGACACTGTGATAACCAGGTTGAACCAGGAATTCCAGGAGGCCGTTCTGAGGGTAGCTGTCCACTCGCCTTCCTTGCACTCTTTCTGTTTTAGGAGGATCCTTTGCTTGAAGCGTGGTAGGACCCCTCCAGGGAAGCTGTTACCACCCTGCTCCCCTCTCTCTGGCTCGTCTGCCGGCAGCGTGGCCTTGGTGGGATGGCTTCTGGCCCTGTCCCCTTATGGGCCTGGTGATTGCTGCTTGGCTCAAGCTCTGTGTAGTCGTGGTGAGGGCATGAAGTACCCCCCCCCCACCTGTAGGTTAAGCAGCTCTGGATGATCTGCTGCCTGTACTGGGGACCTAGTTCCCCTTGTGTGCTCGGATACCGGGATCTCCGTACTCAGCCACCCTTCTCTCTGGATGATTTTCAGGCCGACCCACGGTACTCCTTTCTCCCCCGCTTTCAGCTACTGCACTCCTCAGGACCTGTCTGACACGAGAGCTCCTCTGCTCCCTTCCACACACTTCAACTTCTTCCTCCAGACTCCCCTCTTCCTCTCTCTCTCTGCCCTGCTTCCTAGCAACCAGCCCCTGAACACACCCCCAGCTGGGAATTGAAAGTTAACCCCTTCTGGCTACCCAAGGGTCCCCTCTGGTAATGTGGGAGGCCTGGTCACTATATGTTTGTGTGTGCACCTCATCCTGGCCTTTGGAGATTACCTGGAAGCATTGCTCCCGCATGGGTGCAATACTCTGTGGTGCCTGACCAGGTCAGGGGCGCCACATAACCTCCTCACATGGGACGTCCCTCCAATCTGCATGGGCTCAGGTGAGGCCTCCGGAGGTAATGTCTGTACAGTAACCCCCTCACATGGGACGTCCCTCCAAGCTGCATGGGCTCGGGTGAGGCCTCCAGAGGTAATGTCAGTACAGTAACCTCACATGGGACGTCCCTCCAAGCTGCATGGGCTCGGGTGAGACCTCCGGAGGTAATGTCTGTACAGTAACCTCCTCACATGGGACGTCCCTCCAAGCTGCATGGGCTCAGGTGAGGCCTCCAGAGGTAATGTCTGTACAGTAACCTCCTCACATGGGACGTCCCTCCAATCTGCATGGGCTCAGGTGAGGCCTCCGGAGGTAATGTCTGTACAGTAACCCCCTCACATGGGACGTCCCTCCAAGCTGCATGGGCTCAGGTGAGGTCTCTGGAGGTAATGTCTGTACAGTAATCTCCTCACATGGGACGTTCCTCCAAGCTGCATGGGCTCGGGTGAGGCCTCCGGAGGTAATGTCAGTACAGTAACCTCCTCACATGGGACGTCCCTCCAAGCTGCATGGGCTCAGGTGAGGTCTCTGGAGGTAATGTCTGTACAGTAACCTCCTCACATGGGACGTCCCTCCAAGCTGCATGGGCTCGGGTGAGGCCTCCGGAGGTAATGTCAGTACAGTAACCTCCTCACATGGGACGTCCCTCCAAGCTGCATGGGCTCAGGTGAGGTCTCTGGAGGTAATGTCTGTACAGTAACCTCCTCACATGGGACGTCCCTCCAAGCTGCATGGGCTCGGGTGAGGCCTCCGGAGGTAATGTCAGTACAGTAACCTCCTCACATGGGACGTCCCTCCAAGCTGCATGGGCTCAGGTGAGGCCTCCGGAGGTAATGTCTGTACAGTAACCTCCTCACATGGGACGTCCCTCCAATCTGCATGGGCTCAGGTGAGGCCTCCGGAGGTAATGTCTGTACAGTAACCTCCTCACATGGGACGTCCCTCCAAGCTGCATGGACTCGGGTGAGGCCTCCGGAGGTAATGTCAGTACAGTAACCTCCTCACATGGGACGTCCCTCCAAGCTGCATGGGCTCAGGTGAGGTCTCTGGAGGTAATGTCTGTACAGTAACCTCCTCACATGGGACGTCCCTCCAAGCTGCATGGGCTCGGGTGAGGCCTCCGAAGGTAATGTCAGTACAGTAACCTCCTCACATGGGACGTCCCTCCAAGCTGCATGGGCTCAGGTGAGGCCTCCGGAGGTAATGTCTGTACAGTAACCTCCTCACATGGGACGTCCCTCCAAGCTGCATGGGCTCGGGTGAGGCCTCCTGAGGTAATGTCTGTACAGTAACCTCCTCACATGGGACGTCCCTCCAAGCTGCATGGGCTCAGGTGAGGCCTCCGGAGGTAATGTCAGTACAGTAATCTTCTCACATGGGACGTCCCTCCAAGCTGCATGGGCTCGGGTGAGGTCTCCGGAGGTAATGTCTGTACAGTAACCTCCTCACATGGGACATCCCTCCAAGCTGCATGGGCTCGGGTGAGGCCTCCGGAGGTAATGTCTGTACAGTAACCTCCTCACATGGGACGTCCCTCCAAGCTGCATGGGCTCGGGTGAGGCCTCCGGAGGTAATATCTGTACAGTAACCTCCTCACATGGGACGTCCCTCCAAGCTGCATGGGCTCGGGTGAGGCCTCCGGAGGTAATGTCTGTACAGTAACCTCCTCACATGGGACATCCCTCCAAGCTGCATGGGCTCAGGTGAGGCCTCCCGAGGTAATGTCTATACAGTAACCTCCTCACATGGGAAGTTCCTCCAAGCTGCATGGGCTCAGGTGAGGCCTCCGGAGGTAATGTCTGTACAGTAACCTCCTCACATGGGACATCCCTCCAAGCTGCATGGGCTCGGGTGAGGTCTCCGGAGATAATGTCTGTACAGTAAACTCCTCACATAAGACGTCCCTCCAAGCTGCATGGGCTCGGGTGAGGCCTCCAGAGGTAATGTCTGTACAGTAACCTCCTCACATGGGACGTCCCTCCAAGCTGCATGGGCTCGGGTGAGGTCTCTGGAGGTAATGTTGGTACAGTAACCTCCTTACATGGGACGTCCCTCCAAGTTGCATGGGCTCAGGTGAGGTCTCCGGAGATAATGTCTGTACAGTAAACCCCTCACATGGGATGTCCCTCCAAGCTGCATGGGCTCGGGTGAGGCCTCCAGAGGTAATGTCTGTACAGTAACCTCCTCACATGGGACGTCCCTCCAAGCTGCATGGGCTCGGGTGAGGTCTCTGGAGGTAATGTTGGTACAGTAACCTCCTTACATGGGACGTCCCTCCAAGCTGCATGGGCTCGGGTGAGGCCTCTGGAGGTAACGTCAGTACAGTAACCTCCTCACATGGGACGTCCCTCCAAGCTGCATGGGCTCGGGTGAGGCCTCCGGAGGTAATGTCTGTACAGTAACCTCCTCACATGGGATGTCCCTACAAGCTACATGGGCTCGGGGGAGGCTTCCAGAGGTAATGTCTGTACAGTAACCTCCTCACATGGGACGTCCCTCCAAGCTGCATGGACTCGGGTGAGGCAGTGATAGTCATTATCCAGTGATGATTGGTCAGTGATGGTCATTGTCCAATGATTGGTTGGTCAGTGATGGTCATTATCCAGAGATGATCAGTATCCATTGATAGTTGGTCAGTGATGGTCAGTATCCTTTGATGGTTGGTTAGTGATGGTCAGTATCCACTGATGGTTGGTCAGTGATGGTCAGTATCTACTGAGGGTTATTATTATTTATTATTATAGCGCCATTTATTCCATGGCGCTTTACAAGTGAAAGAGGGTGTACGTACAACAATCATTAACAGTACAAGACAGACTGGTATAAGAGGAGACAGGACCCTACCTGTGAGGGCTCACAGTCTACAGGGAATGGGTGATAGTACAATAGGTGGGGACAGAGCTGGTTGCGCAGTGGTCTACTGGACTGAGGGCTATTATAGGTTGTAGGCTTGTTGGAAGAGGTGGGTCTTGAGGTTCCTCTTGAAGGTTGGTCAGTGATGGTCAGTATCCACTGATGGTTGGTCAGTGATGGTCGGTGTCCAGTGAAGATATGCACTGGTATTGAGTTCTTGGTAAGTGTAAGCAGACATCCATAGATCATCAATAGTTTGTGACCTCCTCTTTCAGGTACCTCCCGATTAATCACTATTTTAAAGAGGAAGCACGTCGAGGTGTTGGTGGTGACATGTGCCAGTGGTGAATGAACTTTAAATTGTTTTTACATATTTTTGAGCGTTTCACCGTATAACGATGACATCCCTCTTCTGAAGTATGTCCTGATTGTGCTAAGGAGAGACGAGGACGGGTGGGGCGCTGATCTGGCGTTGTTTTCTAGGGTGCCCAGCTCCACAGTTATGGAGGTTTGTATTACGGGCTCTATGAGGGGGTACAGACAGTTACATTTTGTGCCTGTATCTCCTCATTATTATTAATTATTTAGTATTATTTATTATTATAGCGCCATTTATTCCATAGCACTTTACATATGAAAGGGGTATACATAGTAGGGACAAGTACAATAATCATAAACAATACAAAACACAGACTGGTACAGGAGGAGAGAGGTCCCTGCCCGCGAGGGATCACAGTCTACAGGAGGAGAGAGGACCCTGCCCCCGAGGGCTCAAGGTCTACAGGAGGAGAGAGGACCCTGCCCGTGAGGGCTCACAGTCTACAGGAGGAGAGAGAACCCTGCCCGCGAGGGATCACAGTCTACAGGAGGAGAGAGGACCCTGCCCCCGAGGGCTCACAGTCTACAGGAGGAGAGAGAACCCTGCCCGCGAGGGATCACAGTCTACAGGAGGAGAGAGGACCCTGCCCCCGAGGGCTCAAGGTCTACAGGAGGAGAGAGGACCCTGCCCGTGAGGGCTCACAGTCTACAGGAGGAGAGAGAACCCTGCCCGCAAGGGCTCACAGTCTACAGGAGGAGAGAGAACCCTGCTCCCGAGGGCTCACAGTCTACAGGAGGAGAAAGAACCATGCCCACGAGGGCTCACAGTCTACAGGAGGAGAGAGGACCCTGCCCGCGAGAGCTCACAGTCTACAGGAGGAGAGAAATCCCTGCCCGCGAGGGTTCAAGGTCTACAAGAGGAGAGAGGAACCTGCCCGCGAGGGCTCACAGTCTACAGGAGGAGAGAGAACCCTGCTCCCGAGGGCTCACAGTCTACAGGAGGAGAGAGGACCCTGCCCGCAAGGGCTCACAGTATACAGGAGGAGAGAGATCCCTGCCCGCGAGGACGTACAGTCTACAGGAGGAGAAAAGATGCTGCCCCCGAGGGCTCACAGTCTACAGGAGGAGAGAGGACCCTGCCCGCGAGGGCTCACAGTCTACAGGAGTAGAGACAACCCTGCCCGTGAGGGCTCACAGTTTCCCCCGAGGGCTCACAGTCTACAGGAGGAGAGAGGACCCTGCTCGCAAGGGCTCACAGTCTACAGGAGGAGAGAGGTCCCTGCCCGTGAGGACTCACAGTCTACAGGAGGAGAGAGGACCCTGCCCACGAGGGCTCACAGTCTACAGGAGGAGAAAAGACCCTGCCCCCGAGGGATAACAGTCTACAGGAGGAGAGAGGACCCTGCCCCCGAGGGTTCAAGGTCTACAAGAGGAGAGAGGAACCTGCCCGTGAGGGCTCACAGTCTACAGGAGGAGAGAGAACCCTGCTCCCGAGGGCTCACAGTCTACAGGAGGAGAGAGGACCCTGCCCGCAAGGGCTCACAGTATACAGGAGGAGAGAGATCCCTGCCCGCGAGGACGTACAGTCTACAGGAGGAGAAAAGATGCTGCCCCCGAGGGCTCACAGTCTACAGGAGGAGAGAGGACCCTGCCCGCGAGGGCTCACAGTCTACAGGAGTAGAGACAACCCTGCCCGTGAGGGCTCACAGTTTCCCCCGAGGGCTCACAGACTACTGGAGGAGAGAGGACCCTGCCCGCGAGAGCTCACAGTCTACAGGAGAAGAGAGGAGCCTGCCCGCGAGGGCTCACAGTCTACAGGAGGAGAGAGGACCCTGCCCGCAAGGGCTCACAGTCTACAGGAGGAGAGAGGACCCTGCCCGCGAGGACTCACAGTCTACAGGAGGAGAGGACCCTGCCCGCGAGGACTCACAGTCTACAGGAGGAGAGGACCCTGCCCACAAGGGCTCACAGTGGACATGAGGAGAGATGACCCTGCCCGCGAGGGCTCACAGTCTACAGGAGGAGAGAGGTCCCTGCCTGCGAGGACTCACAGTCTACAGGAGGAGAGAGGACCCTGTCCGTGAGGACTCACAGTCTACAGGAGGAGAAAGGACCCTGTCCGCGAGGGCTCACAGTCTACAGGAGGAAAGAGGACCCTGTCCGCAAGAGCTCACAGTCTACAGGAGGAGAGAGGACCCTGCCCACGAGGGCTCACAGTCTACAGCAGGAGAGAGGACCCTGCCCGCGAGGGCTCACAGTCTACAGGAGGAGAGGACCCTGCCCACAAGGGCTCAAGGTCTACAGGAGGAGAGGACCCTGCCCACGAGTGCTCACAGTCTACAGGAGGAGAGTACCCTGCCCGCGAGGGCTCACAGTCTACAGGAGGAGAGGACCCTTCCCGCGAGGGCTTATAGTCTACAGGAGGAGAGAGGACCCTGCCCACGAGGGCTCACAGTCTACAGGAGGAGAGGGGACCCTGCCTGCGAGGGCTCACAGTCTACAGGAGGAGAGAGGACCCTGTCCGCGAGAGCTCACAGTCTACAGGAGGAGAGGACCCTGCCCACGAGGGCTCACAGTCTACAGGAGGAGAGAGGACCTTGCCCGCGAGGGCTCACAGTCTACAGGAGGAGAGGACTCTGCCCACGAGAGCTCACAGTCTACAGGAGGAGAGGACCCTGCCCGCGAGGGCTCACAGTCTACAGGAGGAGAGGACCCTGCCCGTGAGGGCTCACAGTCTACAGGAGGAGAGAGGACCCTGTCCGCGAGAGTTCACAGTCTACAGGAGGAGAGGACCCTGCCCACGAGGGCTCACAGTCTACAGGAGGAGAGAGGACCCTGCCCGCGAGGGCTCACAGTCTACAGGAGGAGAGGACCCTGCCCACGAGGGCTCACAGTCTACAGGAGGAGAGAGAACCCTGCTCCCGAGGGCTCACCGTATACAGGAGGAGAGAGGTCCCTGCCCGCGAGGACTCACAGTCTACAGGAGAAGAGAAGATGCTGCCCCCGAGGGCTCAAAGTCTACAGGAGGAGAGAGGACCCTGCCCGCGAGGGCTCACAGTCTACAGGAGTAGAGACAACCCTGCCCGTGAGGGCTCACAGTTTCCCCCGAGGGCACACAGTCTACAGGAGGAGAGAGGACCCTGCTCGCAAGGGCTCACAGTCTACAGGAGGAGAGAGGTCCCTGCCCGCGAGGACTCACAGTCTACAGGAGGAGAGAGGACCTTGCCCATGAGGGCTCACAGTCTACAGGAGCAGAGAAGACCCTGCCCCCGAGGGCTCACAGTCTACAGGAGGAGAGAGGACCCTGCCCGCAAGGGCTCACAGTCTACAGGAGGAGAGAGGACCCTGTCCCCGAGGACTCACAGTCTACAGGAGTAGAGAGGACCCTGCCCGCAAGGGCTCAAAGTCTACAGGAGAAGAGAGGAGCCTGCCCGCGAGGGCTCACAGTCTACAGGAGGAGAGAGGACCCTGCCCGCGAGGCCTCACAGTCTACAGGAGGAGAGAGGACCCTGCCCACAAGGGCTCACAGTCTACAGTAGGAGAGAGGTCCTTTCCCGCAAGGACTCACAGTCTACAGGAGGAGAGAGGACCCTGCCCGCAAGGACTCACAGTCTACAGGAGGAGAGGACCCTGCCCACAAGGGCTCACAGTGGACATGAGGAGAGATGACCCTGCCCGCGAGGGCTCACAGTCTACAGGAGGAGAGAGGTCCCTGCCTGCGAGGACTCACAGTCTACAGGAGGAGAAAGGACCCTGTCCGCGAGGGCTCACAGTCTACAGGAGGAAAGAGGACCCTGTCCGCAAGAGCTCACAGTCTACAGGAGGAGAGAGGACCCTGCCCACGAGGGTTCACAGTCTACAGGAGGAGAGAGGACCCTGCCCGCGAGGGCTCACAGTCTACAGGAGGAGAGGACCCTGCCTACGAAGGCTCAAGGTCTACAGGAGGAGAGGACCCTGCCCACGAGGGCTCACAGTCTACAGGAGGAGAGGACCCTGCCCGCGAGGGCTCACAGTCTACAGGAGGAGAGGACCCTGCCTACGAGGGCTCAAGGTCTACAGGAGGAGAGGACCCTGCCCACGAGGGCTCACAGTCTACAGGAGGAGAGAGGACCCTGTCCGCGAGGGCTCACAGTCTACAGGAGGAGAGAGGACCCTGTCCGCGAGGACTCACAGTCTACAGGAGGAGAAAGGACCCTGTCCGCGAGGGCTCACAGTCTACAGGAGGAAAGAGGACCCTGTCCGCGAGGACTCACAGTGTACAGGAGGAGAGAGGACCCTGTCCGCGAGGGCTCACAGTCTACAGGAGGAGAGAGGACCCTGTCCGAGAGAGCTCATAGTCTACAGGAGGAGAGAGGATCCTGCCCGCGAGTTCTCACAGTCTACAGGAGGAGAGAACCCTGCCCACGAGGGCTCAAGGTCTACAGGAGGAGAGGACCCTGCCCACGAGGGCTCACAGTCTACAGGCGGAAAGGACCCTGCCCGCGAGCGCTCACAGTCTACAGAAGGAGAGGACCCTGCCCGCGAGGGCTCACAGTCTACAGGAGGAGAGAGGACCCTGCCCACTAGGGCTCACAGTCTATAGGAGGAGAGGGGACCCTGCCCGCGAGGGCTCACAGTCTACAGGAGGAGAGAGGACCCTGTCCGCGAGAGCTCACAGTCTACAGGAGGAGAGGACCCTGCCCACGAGGGCTCACTGTCTACAGGAGGAGAGAGGACCCTGCCCGCGAGGGCTCACAGTCTACAGGAGGAGAGAGGTCCCTGCCCGCGAGGACTCACAGTCTACAGGAGAAGAGAAGATGCTGCCCCCGAGGGCTCAAAGTCTACAGGAGAGAGGACCCTGCCCGCGAGGGCTCACAGTCTACAGGAGTAGAGACAACCCTGCCCGTGAGGGCTCACAGTTTCCCCCGAGGGCACACAGTCTACAGGAGGAGAGAGGACCCTGCTCGCAAGGGCTCACAGTCTACAGGAGGAGAGATGTCCCTGCCCGTGAGGACTCACAGTCTACAGGAGGAGAGAGGACCTTGCCCACGAGTGCTCACAGTCTACAGGAGCAGAGAAGACCCTGCCCCCGAGGGCTCACAGTCTACAGGAGGAGAGAGGACCCTGCCCGCAAGGGCTCACAGTCTACAGGAGGAGAGAGGACCCTGTCCCCGAGGACTCACAGTCTACAGGAGGAGAGAGGACCCTGCCCGCAAGGGCTCACAGTCTACAGGAGGAGCAAGGTACCTGCCTGCGAGGACTCACAGTCTACAGGAGGAGAGAGGACCCTGCCCGCGAGAGCTCACAGTCTACAGGAGAAGAGAGGAGCCTGCCCGCGAGGGCTCACAGTCTACAGGAGGAGAGAGGACCCTGCCCGCAAGGGCTCACAGTCTACAGGAGGAGAGAGGACCCTGCCCACAAGGGCTCACAGTCTACAGTAGGAGAGAGGTCCTTTCCCGCAAGGACTCACAGTCTACAGGAGGAGAGAGGACCCTGCCCGCGAGGACTCACAGTCTACAGGAGGAGAGGACCCTGCCCACAAGGGCTCACAGTGGACATGAGGAGAGATGACCCTGCCCGCGAGGGCTCACAGTCTACAGGAGGAGAGAGGTCCCTGCCTGCGAGGACTCACAGTCTACAGGAGGAGAGAGGACCCTGTCCGTGAGGACTCACAGTCTACAGGAGGAGAAAGGACCCTGTCCGCGAGGGCTCACAGTCTACAGGAGGAAAGAGGACCCTGTCCGCAAGAGCTCACAGTCTACAGGAGGAGAGAGGACCCTGCCCACGAGGGCTCACAGTCTACAGGAGGAGAGAGGACCCTGCCCGCGAGGGCTCACAGTCTACAGGAGGAGAGGACCCTGCCCACAAGGGCTCAAGGTCTACAGGAGGAGAGGACCCTGCCCACGAGGGCTCACAGTCTACAGGAGGAGAGTACCCTGCCCGCGAGGGCTCACAGTCTACAGGAGGAGAGGACCCTTCCCGCGAGGGCTTATAGTCTACAGGAGGAGAGAGGACCCTGCCCACGAGGGCTCACAGTCTACAGGAGGAGAGGGGACCCTGCCTGCGAGGGCTCACAGTCTACAGGAGGAGAGAGGACCCTGTCCGCGAGAGCTCACAGTCTACAGGAGGAGAGGACCCTGCCCACGAGGGCTCACAGTCTACAGGAGGAGAGAGGACCTTGCCCGCGAGGGCTCACAGTCTACAGGAGGAGAGGACTCTGCCCACGAGAGCTCACAGTCTACAGGAGGAGAGGACCCTGCCCGCGAGGGCTCACAGTCTACAGGAGGAGAGGACCCTGCCCGTGAGGGCTCACAGTCTACAGGAGGAGAGAGGACCCTGTCCACGAGAGTTCACAGTCTACAGGAGGAGAGGACCCTGCCCACGAGGGCTCACAGTCTACAGGAGGAGAGAGGACCCTGCCCGCGAGGGCTCACAGTCTACAGGAGGAGAGGACCCTGCCCACGAGGGCTCACAGTCTACAGGAGGAGAGAGAACCCTGCTCCCGAGGGCTCACAGTCTACAGGAGGAGAGAGGACCCTGTCCGAGAGAGCTCATAGTCTACAGGAGGAGAGAGGATCCTGCCCGCGAGTTCTCACAGTCTACAGGAGGAGAGAACCCTGCCCACGAGGGCTCAAGGTCTACAGGAGGAGAGGACCCTGCCCACGAGGGCTCACAGTCTACAGGCGGAAAGGACCCTGCCCGCGAGCGCTCACAGTCTACAGAAGGAGAGGACCCTGCCCGCGAGGGCTCACAGTCTACAGGAGGAGAGAGGACCCTGCCCACTAGGGCTCACAGTCTATAGGAGGAGAGGGGACCCTGCCCGCGAGGGCTCACAGTCTACAGGAGGAGAGAGGACCCTGTCCGCGAGAGCTCACAGTCTACAGGAGGAGAGGACCCTGCCCACGAGGGCTCACTGTCTACAGGAGGAGAGAGGACCCTGCCCGCGAGGGCTCACAGTCTACAGGAGGAGAGAGGTCCCTGCCCGCGAGGACTCACAGTCTACAGGAGAAGAGAAGATGCTGCCCCCGAGGGCTCAAAGTCTACAGGAGAGAGGACCCTGCCCGCGAGGGCTCACAGTCTACAGGAGTAGAGACAACCCTGCCCGTGAGGGCTCACAGTTTCCCCCGAGGGCACACAGTCTACAGGAGGAGAGAGGACCCTGCTCGCAAGGGCTCACAGTCTACAGGAGGAGAGATGTCCCTGCCCGTGAGGACTCACAGTCTACAGGAGGAGAGAGGACCTTGCCCACGAGTGCTCACAGTCTACAGGAGCAGAGAAGACCCTGCCCCCGAGGGCTCACAGTCTACAGGAGGAGAGAGGACCCTGCCCGCAAGGGCTCACAGTCTACAGGAGGAGAGAGGACCCTGTCCCCGAGGACTCACAGTCTACAGGAGGAGAGAGGACCCTGCCCGCAAGGGCTCACAGTCTACAGGAGGAGCAAGGTACCTGCCTGCGAGGACTCACAGTCTACAGGAGGAGAGAGGACCCTGCCCGCGAGAGCTCACAGTCTACAGGAGAAGAGAGGAGCCTGCCCGCGAGGGCTCACAGTCTACAGGAGGAGAGAGGACCCTGCCCGCAAGGGCTCACAGTCTACAGGAGGAGAGAGGACCCTGCCCACAAGGGCTCACAGTCTACAGTAGGAGAGAGGTCCTTTCCCGCAAGGACTCACAGTCTACAGGAGGAGAGAGGACCCTGCCCGCGAGGACTCACAGTCTACAGGAGGAGAGGACCCTGCCCACAAGGGCTCACAGTGGACATGAGGAGAGATGACCCTGCCCGCGAGGGCTCACAGTCTACAGGAGGAGAGAGGTCCCTGCCTGCGAGGACTCACAGTCTACAGGAGGAGAGAGGACCCTGTCCGTGAGGACTCACAGTCTACAGGAGGAGAAAGGACCCTGTCCGCGAGGGCTCACAGTCTACAGGAGGAAAGAGGACCCTGTCCGCAAGAGCTCACAGTCTACAGGAGGAGAGAGGACCCTGCCCACGAGGGCTCACAGTCTACAGGAGGAGAGAGGACCCTGCCCGCGAGGGCTCACAGTCTACAGGAGGAGAGGACCCTGCCCACAAGGGCTCAAGGTCTACAGGAGGAGAGGACCCTGCCCACGAGGGCTCACAGTCTACAGGAGGAGAGTACCCTGCCCGCGAGGGCTCACAGTCTACAGGAGGAGAGGACCCTTCCCGCGAGGGCTTATAGTCTACAGGAGGAGAGAGGACCCTGCCCACGAGGGCTCACAGTCTACAGGAGGAGAGGGGACCCTGCCTGCGAGGGCTCACAGTCTACAGGAGGAGAGAGGACCCTGTCCGCGAGAGCTCACAGTCTACAGGAGGAGAGGACCCTGCCCACGAGGGCTCACAGTCTACAGGAGGAGAGAGGACCTTGCCCGCGAGGGCTCACAGTCTACAGGAGGAGAGGACTCTGCCCACGAGAGCTCACAGTCTACAGGAGGAGAGGACCCTGCCCGCGAGGGCTCACAGTCTACAGGAGGAGAGGACCCTGCCCGTGAGGGCTCACAGTCTACAGGAGGAGAGAGGACCCTGTCCACGAGAGTTCACAGTCTACAGGAGGAGAGGACCCTGCCCACGAGGGCTCACAGTCTACAGGAGGAGAGAGGACCCTGCCCGCGAGGGCTCACAGTCTACAGGAGGAGAGGACCCTGCCCACGAGGGCTCACAGTCTACAGGAGGAGAGAGAACCCTGCTCCCGAGGGCTCACCGTATACAGGAGGAGAGAGGTCCCTGCCCGCGAGGACTCACAGTCTACAGGAGAAGAGAAGATGCTGCCCCCGAGGGCTCAAAGTCTACAGGAGGAGAGAGGACCCTGCCCGCGAGGGCTCACAGTCTACAGGAGTAGAGACAACCCTGCCCGTGAGGGCTCACAGTTTCCCCCGAGGGCACACAGTCTACAGGAGGAGAGAGGACCCTGCTCGCAAGGGCTCACAGTCTACAGGAGGAGAGAGGTCCCTGCCCGCGAGGACTCACAGTCTACAGGAGGAGAGAGGACCTTGCCCATGAGGGCTCACAGTCTACAGGAGCAGAGAAGACCCTGCCCCCGAGGGCTCACAGTCTACAGGAGGAGAGAGGACCCTGCCCGCAAGGGCTCACAGTCTACAGGAGGAGAGAGGACCCTGTCCCCGAGGACTCACAGTCTACAGGAGCAGAGAGGACCCTGCCCGCAAGGGCTCACAGTCTACAGGAGAAGAGAGGAGCCTGCCCGCGAGGACTCACAGTCTACAGGAGGAGAGAGGACCCTGCCCGCGAGGCCTCACAGTCTACAGGAGGAGAGAGGACCCTGCCCACAAGGGCTCACAGTCTACAGTAGGAGAGAGGTCCTTTCCCGCAAGGACTCACAGTCTACAGGAGGAGAGAGGACCCTGCCCGCGAGGACTCACAGTCTACAGGAGGAGAGGACCCTGCCCACAAGGGCTCACAGTGGACATGAGGAGAGATGACCCTGCCCGCGAGGGCTCACAGTCTACAGGAGGAGAGAGGTCCCTGCCTGCGAGGACTCACAGTCTACAGGAGGAGAAAGGACCCTGTCCGCGTGGGCTCACAGTCTACAGGAGAAAAGAGGACCCTGTCCGCAAGAGCTCACAGTCTACAGGAGGAGAGAGGACCCTGCCCACGAGGGTTCACAGTCTACAGGAGGAGAGAGGACCCTGCCCGCGAGGGCTCACAGTCTACAGGAGGAGAGGACCCTGCCTACGAGGGCTCAAGGTCTACAGGAGGAGAGGACCCTGCCCACGAGGGCTCACAGTCTACAGTAGGAGAGGACCCTGCCCGCGAGGGCTCACAGTCTACAGGAGGAGAGGACCCTGCCTACGAGGGCTCAAGGTCTACAGGAGGAGAGGACCCTGCCCACGAGGGCTCACAGTCTACAGGAGGAGAGGACCCTGCCCGCGAGGGCTCACAGTCTACAGGAGGAGAGGACCCTTCCAGCGAGGGCTCACAGTCTACAGGAGGAGAGAGGACCCTGCCCACGAGGGCTCACAGTCTACAGGAGGAGAGGGGACCCTGCCTGCGAGGGCTCACAGTCTACAGGAGGAGAGAGGACCCTGTCCGCGAGAGCTCACAGTCTACAGGAGGAGAGGACCCTGCCCACGAGGGCTCACAGTCTACAGGAGGAGAGAGGACCTTGCCCGCGAGGGCTTACAGTCTACAGGAGGAGAGGACTCTGCCCACGAGGGCTCACAGTCTACAGGAGGAGAGGACCCTGCCCGCGAGGGCTCACAGTCTACAGGAGGAGAGAGGCCCCTGCCCGCGAGGGCTCACAGTCTACAGGAGGAGAGAGGACCTTGCCCGCGAGGGCTTACAGTCTACAGGAGGAGAGGACTCTGCCCACGAGGGCTCACAGTCTACAGGAGGAGAGGACCCTGCCCGCGAGGGCTCACAGTCTACAGGAGGAGAGGACCCTGCCCACGAGGGCTCACAGGTTTCTTTCATATACTTTGTATTTTTAGCTATTTTTGTATTGATTATTCGGCCACTTTTTATGGATTTCAATAAAATTTGGATATCAATAAAATTTCACCAGAAAAGAAAGAATAAGAAACAATGTAGTAAAGTTCCATAGAAAGGTGTCTGCAGCTGAGCCTGCGGCAGAGGGGTCCTCACCTCCACTGTGGGGTCTTCCATCACATACTCATCATGTGCTGATGCTGAGCCTGCGGCAGAGGGGTCCGCACATCCACTGCGGGGTCTTCCATCACATATTCATCATGTCCTGCTGCTGAGCCTGCGGCAGAGGGGTCCGCACATCCACTGTGGGGTCTTCCATCACATACTCATCATGTCCTGATACTGAGCCTGCGGCAGAGGGGTCCGCACATCCACTGCGGGGTCTTCCATCACATACTCATCATGTCCTGCTGCTGAGCCTGCGGCAGAGGGGTCCGCACATCCACTGTGGGGTCTTCCATCACATACTCATCATGTCCTGATACTGAGCCTGCGGCAGAGGGGTCCGCACATCCACTGTGGGGTCTTCCATCACATACTCATCATGTCCTGATGCTGAGCCTGCGGCAGAGGGGTCCGCACATCCACTGCAGGGTCTTCCATCACATATTCATCATGTCCTGCTGCTGCTGAGCCTGCGGCAGAGGGGTCCGCACATCCACTGTGGGGTCTTCCATCACATACTCATCATGTGCTGATGCTGAGCCTGCGGCAGAGGGGTCCGCACATCCACTGCGGGGTCTTCCATCACATACTCATCATGTCCTGCTGCTGCTGAGCCTGCGGCAGAGGGGTCCGCACATCCACTGCGGGGTCTTCCATCACATACTCATCATGTCCTGATACTGAGCCTGCGGCAGAGGGGTCCGCACATCCACTGCGGGGTCTTCCATCACATATTCATCATGTCCTGCTGTGATGCCTTGGCCTATCAGGTCGTCACAGGGTGTTGCACAATTTTCCTTTCTGTGCAGCATCCATCTATCTCCCTTGGTTCCAGGTGTCACCCAGTGATGTGCTAAGACCAGCATGCAGATCTCAGTCACACACACCAGGGGGCAGGTCCAGTGAGGAAAGGGCCGCCCACCGAAGGGTTAAGCAGCCTGGGTGGAGGTGGCTAGTCAGTTGTTGGAAGAGGAGCAAGGAGAGTGGTGGCTCTCAAGTAGCCCTCAGTGAGGAGAGAAGGCGGGGGAGTCGGAGCTCCCAGACAGCGTGAGAGCAGCCTCAGAGAGTGAGGAGCTGAAGGGTAGAGGCTCCCGGAGGGTCGGACGAGACCAAAGCACACTAGTAACATCACTGGGAACGGTCACCTGGACGTGCTCCCC
Source organism: Anomaloglossus baeobatrachus (assembly GCF_048569485.1). NCBI lineage: Eukaryota > Metazoa > Chordata > Amphibia > Anura > Aromobatidae > Anomaloglossus > Anomaloglossus baeobatrachus. Next base: position 626,477 of record NC_134356.1, on the reverse strand, counting down.
CTCAGCGGCAGCGGTACTGCAGGACATGTGGTGGAATCACTGCCTGTCTCCCCTCAGCGGCAGCGGTACTGCAGGACGTGTGGTGGAATCACTGCCTGTCTCCCCTCAGCGGCAGCGGTACTGCAGGACGTGTGGTGGAATCACTGCCTGTCTCCCCTCAGCGGCAGCGGTACTGCAGGACGTGTAGTGGAATCACTGCCTGTCTCCCCTCAGCGGCAGCGGTACTGCAGGACGTGTGGTGGAATCACTGCCTGTCTCCCCTCAGCGCAGCGGTACTGCAGGACGTGTGGTGGAATCACTGCCTGTCTCCCCTCAGCGGCAGCGGTACTGCAGGACGTGTGGTGGAATCACTGCCTGTCTCCCCTCAGTGCAGCGGTACTGCAGGACGTGTGGTGGAATCACTGCCTGTCTCCCCTCAGCGGCAGCGGTACTGCAGGACGTGTGGTGGAATCACTGCCTGTCTCCCCTCAGCGGCAGCGGTACTGCAGGACGTGTGGTGGAATCACTGCCTGTCTCCCCTCAGCGGCAGCGGTACTGCAGGACGTGTGGTGGAATCACTGCCTGTCTCCCCTCAGCGGCAGCGGTACTGCAGGACGTGTGGTGGAATCACTGCCTGTCTCCCCTCAGCGGCAGCGGTACTGCAGGACGTGTGGTGGAATCACTGCCTGTCTCCCCTCAGCGCAGCGGTACTGCAGGGCGTGTGGTGGAATCACTGCCTGTCTCCCCTCAGCGGCAGCGGTACTGCAGGACGTGTGGTGGAATCACTGCCTGTCTCCCCTCAGCGGCAGCGGTACTGCAGGACGTGTGGTGGAATCACTGCCTGTCTCCCCTCAGCGGCAGCGGTACTGCAGGACGTGTGGTGGAATCACTGCCTGTCTCCCCTCAGCGGCAGCGGTACTGCAGGACGTGTGGTGGAATCACTGCCTGTCTCCCCTCAGCGGCAGCGGTACTGCAGGGCGTGTGGTGGAATCACTGCCTGTCTCCCCTCAGCGGCAGCGGTACTGCAGGACGTGTGGTGGAATCACTGCCTGTCTCCCCTCAGCGGCAGCGGTACTGCAGGGCGTGTGGTGGAATCACTGCCTGTCTCCCCTCAGCGGCAGCGGTACTGCAGGACGTGTGGTGGAATCACTGCCTGTCTCCCCTCAGCGGCAGCGGTACTGCAGGACGTGTGGTGGAATCACTCCCTGTCTCCCCTCAGCGGCAGCGGTACTGCAGGACGTGTGGTGGAATCACTGCCTGTCTCCCCTCAGCGGCAGCGGTACTGCAGAACGTGTGGTGGAATCACTGCCTGTCTCCCCTCAGCGGCAGCGGTACTGCAGGACGTGTGGTGGAATCACTGCCTGTCTCCCCTCAGCGGCAGCGGTACTGCAGGACGTGTGGTGGAATCACTGCCTGTCTCCCCTCAGCGGCAGCGGTACTGCAGGACGTGTGGTGGAATCACTGCCTGTCTCCCCTCAGCAGCAGCGGTACTGCAGGACGTGTGGTGGAATCACTGCCTGTCTCCCCTCAGCGGCAGCGGTACTGCAGAACGTGTGGTGGAATCACTGCCTGTCTCCCCTCAGCGGCAGCGGTACTGCAGAACGTGTGGTGGAATCACTTCCTGTCTCCCCTCAGCGGCAGCGGTACTGCAGAACGTGTGGTGGAATCACTGCCTGTCTCACCTCAGCGGCAGCGGTACTGCAGGGCGTGTGGTGGAATCACTGCCTGTCTCCCCTCAGCGGCAGCGGTACTGCAGGACGTGTGGTGGAATCACTGCCTGTCTCCCCTCAGCGGCAGCGGTACTGCAGGACGTGTGGTGGAATCACTGCCTGTCTCCCCTCAGCGGCAGCGGTACTGCAGGACGTGTGGTGGAATCACTGCCTGTCTCCCCTCAGCAGCAGCGGTACTGCAGGACGTGTGGTGGAATCACTGCCTGTCTCCCCTCAGCGCAGCGGTACTGCAGGACGTGTGGTGGAATCACTGCCTGTCTCCCCTCAGCAGCAGCGGTACTGCAGGACGTGTGGTGGAATCACTGCCTGTCTCCCCTCAGCGGCAGCGGTACTGCAGGACGTGTGGTGGAATCACTGCCTGTCTCCCCTCAGCGGCAGCGGTACTGCAGGACGTGTGGTGGAATCACTGCCTGTCTCCCCTCAGCGGCAGCGGTACTGCAGGACGTGTGGTGGAATCACTGCCTGTCTCCCCTCAGCGGCAGCGGTACTGCAGGACGTGTGGTGGAATCACTGCCTGTCTCCCCTCAGCGGCAGCGGTACTGCAGGACGTGTGGTGGAATCCCTGCCTGTCTCCCCTCAGCGGCAGCGGTACTGCAGAACGTGTGGTGGAATCACTGCCTGTCTCCCCTCAGCGGCAGCGGTACTGCAGGACTTGTGGTGGAATCACTGCCTGTCTCCCCTCAGCGGCAGCGGTACTGCAGGACGTGTGGTGGAATCACTGCCTGTCTCCCCTCAGCGGCAGCGGTACTGCAGGACGTGTGGTGGAATCACTGCCTGTCTCCCCTCAGCGGCAGCGGTACTGCAGGACGTGTGGTGGAATCACTGCCTGTCTCCCCTCAGCGGCAGCGGTACTGCAGGGCGTGTGGTGGAATCACTGCCTGTCTCCCCTCAGCGGCAGCGGTACTGCAGGACGTGTGGTGGAATCACTGCCTGTCTCCCCTCAGCGGCAGCGGTACTGCAGGACGTGTGGTGGAATCACTGCCTGTCTCCCCTCAGCGGCAGCGGTACTGCAGGGCGTGTGGTGGAATCACTGCCTGTCTCCCCTCAGCGGCAGCGGTACTGCAGGACGTGTGGTGGAATCACTGCCTGTCTCCCCTCAGCGGCAGCGGTACTGCAGGACGTGTGGTGGAATCACTGCCTGTCTCCCCTCAGCGGCAGCGGTACTGCAGGACGTGTGGTGGAATCACTGCCTGTCTCCCCTCAGCGGCAGCGGTACTGCAGGACGTGTGGTGGAATCACTGCCTGTCTCCCCTCAGCGGCAGCGGTACTGCAGGACGTGTGGTGGAATCACTGCCTGTCTCCCCTCAGCGGCAGCGGTACTGCAGGGCGTGTGGTGGAATCACTGCCTGTCTCCCCTCAGCGCAGCGGTACTGCAGGGCGTGTGGTGGAATCACTGCCTGTCTCCCCTCAGCGGCAGCGGTACTGCAGGACGTGTGGTGGAATCACTGCCTGTCTCCCCTCAGCGGCAGCGGTACTGCAGGGCGTGTGGTGTAATCACTGCCTGTCTCCCCTCAGCGGCAGCGGTACTGCAGGGCGTGTGGTGGAATCACTGCCTGTCTCCCCTCAGCGGCAGCGGTACTGCAGGACGTGTGGTGGAATCACTGCCTGTCTCCCCTCAGCGGCAGCGGTACTGCAGGACGTGTGGTGGAATCACTGCCTGTCTCCCCTCAGCGGCAGCGGTACTGCAGGGCGTGTGGTGTAATCACTGCCTGTCTCCCCTCAGCGGCAGCGGTACTGCAGGGCGTGTGGTGGAATCACTGCCTGTCTCCCCTCAGCGGCAGCGGTACTGCAGGACGTGTGGTGGAATCACTGCCTGTCTCCCCTCAGCGGCAGCGGTACTGCAGGGCGTGTGGTGGAATCACTGCCTGTCTCCCCTCAGCGGCAGCGGTACTGCAGGACGTGTGGTGGAATCACTGCCTGTCTCCCCTCAGCGGCAGCGGTACTGCAGGACGTGTGGTGGAATCACTCCCTGTCTCCCCTCAGCGGCAGCGGTACTGCAGGGCGTGTGGTGGAATCACTGCCTGTCTCCCCTCAGCGGCAGCGGTACTGCAGGACATGTGGTGGAATCACTGCCTGTCTCCCCTCAGCGGCAGCGGTACTGCAGGACGTGTGGTGGAATCACTGCCTGTCTCCCCTCAGCGCAGCGGTACTGCAGGGCGTGTGGTGGAATCACTGCCTGTCTCCCCTCAGCGGCAGCGGTACTGCAGGGCGTGTGGTGGAATCACTGCCTGTCTCCCCTCAGCGGCAGCGGTACTGCAGGACGTGTGGTGGAATCACTGCCTGTCTCCCCTCAGCGGCAGCGGTACTGCAGGACGTGTGGTGGAATCACTGCCTGTCTCCCCTCAGCGGCAGCGGTACTGCAGGACGTGTGGTGGAATCACTGCCTGTCTCCCCTCAGCGGCAGCGGTACTGCAGGACGTGTGGTGGAATCACTGCCTGTCTCCCCTCAGCGGCAGCGGTACTGCAGGACGTGTGGTGGAATCACTGCCTGTCTCCCCTCAGCGGCAGCGGTACTGCAGGACGTGTGGTGGAATCACTGCCTGTCTCCCCTCAGCGGCAGCGGTACTGCAGGACGTGTGGTGGAATCACTGCCTGTCTCCCCTCAGCGGCAGCGGTACTGCAGGACGTGTGGTGGAATCACTGCCTGTCTCCCCTCAGCGGCAGCGGTACTGCAGGACGTGTGGTGGAATCACTGCCTGTCTCCCCTCAGCGGCAGCGGTACTGCAGGACGTGTGGTGGAATCACTGCCTGTCTCCCCTCAGCGGCAGCGGTACTGCAGGGCGTGTGGTGGAATCACTGCCTGTCTCCCCTCAGCGGCAGCGGTACTGCAGGGCGTGTGGTGGAATCACTGCCTGTCTCCCCTCAGCGGCAGCGGTACTGCAGGACGTGTGGTGGAATCACTGCCTGTCTCCCCTCAGCGGCAGCGGTACTGCAGGACGTGTGGTGGAATCACTGCCTGTCTCCCCTCAGCGGCAGCGGTACTGCAGGACGTGTGGTGGAATCACTGCCTGTCTCCCCTCAGCGGCAGCGGTACTGCAGGACGTGTGGTGGAATCACTGCCTGTCTCCCCTCAGCGGCAGCGGTACTGCAGGACGTGTGGTGGAATCACTGCCTGTCTCCCCTCAGCGCAGCGGTACTGCAGGGCGTGTGGTGGAATCACTGCCTGTCTCCCCTCAGCGGCAGCGGTACTGCAGGACGTGTGGTGGAATCACTGCCTGTCTCCCCTCAGCGGCAGCGGTACTGCAGGACGTGTGGTGGAATCACTGCCTGTCTCCCCTCAGCGGCAGCGGTACTGCAGGACGTGTGGTGGAATCACTGCCTGTCTCCCCTCAGCGGCAGCGGTACTGCAGGACGTGTGGTGGAATCACTGCCTGTCTCCCCTCAGCGGCAGCGGTACTGCAGGACGTGTGGTGGAATCACTGCCTGTCTCCCCTCAGCGGCAGCGGTACTGCAGGGCGTGTGGTGGAATCACTGCCTGTCTCCCCTCAGCGGCAGCGGTACTGCAGGGCGTGTGGTGGAATCACTACCTGTCTCCCCTCAGCGGCAGCGGTACTGCAGGACGTGTGGTGGAATCACTGCCTGTCTCCCCTCAGCGGCAGCGGTACTGCAGGACGTGTGGTGGAATCACTGCCTGTCTCCCCTCAGCGGCAGCGGTACTGCAGGACGTGTGGTGGAATCACTGCCTGTCTCCCCTCAGCGGCAGCGGTACTGCAGGGCGTGTGGTGGAATCACTGCCTGTCTCCCCTCAGCGGCAGCGGTACTGCAGGACGTGTGGTGGAATCACTACCTGTCTCCCCTCAGCGCAGCGGTACTGCAGGGCGTGTGGTGGAATCACTGCCTGTCTCCCCTCAGCGGCAGCGGTACTGCAGGGCGTGTGGTGGAATCACTGCCTGTCTCCCCTCAGCGGCAGCGGTACTGCAGGACGTGTGGTGGAATCACTGCCTGTCTCCCCTCAGCGGCAGCGGTACTGCAGGGCGTGTGGTGGAATCACTGCCTGTCTCCCCTCAGCGGCAGCGGTACTGCAGGGCGTGTGGTGGAATCACTCCCTGTCTCCCCTCAGCGGCAGCGGTACTGCAGGACGTGTGGTGGAATCACTGCCTGTCTCCCCTCAGCGGCAGCGGGTACTGCAGGGCGTGTGGTGGAATCACTGCCTGTCTCCCTCAGCGCAGCGGTACTGCAGGGCGTGTGGTGGAATCACTGCCTGTCTCCCCTCAGCGGCAGCGGTACTGCAGGGCGTGTGGTGGAATCACTGCCTGTCTCCCCTCAGCGGCAGCGGTACTGCAGGACGTGTGGTGGAATCACTGCCTGTCTCCCCTCAGCGGCAGCGGTACTGCAGGGCGTGTGGTGGAATCACTGCCTGTCTCCCCTCAGCGGCAGCGGTACTGCAGGGCGTGTGGTGGAATCACTGCCTGTCTCCCCTCAGCGGCAGCGGTACTGCAGGACGTGTGGTGGAATCACTGCCTGTCTCCCCTCAGCGGCAGCGGTACTGCAGGACGTGTGGTGGAATCACTGCCTGTCTCCCCTCAGCGGCAGCGGTACTGCAGGACGTGTGGTGGAATCACTGCCTGTCTCCCCTCAGCGGCAGCGGTACTGCAGGACGTGTGGTGGAATCACTGCCTGTCTCCCTCAGCGGCAGCGGTACTGCAGGGCGTGTGGTGGAATCACTGCCTGTCTCCCCTCAGCGGCAGCGGTACTGCAGGAAGTGTGGTGGAATCACTGCCTGTCTCCCCTCAGCGGCAGCGGTACTGCAGGGCGTGTGGTGGAATCACTGCCTGTCTCCCCTCAGCGGCAGCGGTACTGCAGGACGTGTGGTGGAATCACTGCCTGTCTCCCCTCAGCGGCAGCGGTACTGCAGGACGTGTGGTGGAATCACTGCCTGTCTCCCCTCAGCGGCAGCGGTACTGCAGGACGTGTGGTGGAATCACTGCCTGTCTCCCCTCAGCGGCAGCGGTACTGCAGGACGTGTGGTGGAATCACTGCCTGTCTCCCCTCAGCGGCAGCGGTACTGCAGGACGTGTGGTGGAATCACTGCCTGTCTCCCCTCAGCGGCAGCGGTACTGCAGGACGTGTGGTGGAATCACTGCCTGTCTCCCCTCAGCGGCAGCGGTACTGCAGGACGTGTGGTGGAATCACTGCCTGTCTCCCCTCAGCGGCAGCGGTACTGCAGGACGTGTGGTGGAATCACTGCCTGTCTCCCCTCAGCGGCAGCGGTACTGCAGGGCGTGTGGTGGAATCACTGCCTGTCTCCCCTCAGCGGCAGCGGTACTGCAGGACGTGTGGTGGAATCACTGCCTGTCTCCCCTCAGCGGCAGCGGTACTGCAGGCGTGTGGTGGAATCACTGCCTGTCTCCCCTCAGCGGCAGCGGTACTGCAGGGACGTGTGGTGGAATCACTGCCTGTCTCCCCTCAGCGGCAGCGGTACTGCAGGACGTGTGGTGGAATCACTGCCTGTCTCCCCTCAGCGGCAGCGGTACTGCAGGACGTGTGGTGGAATCACTGCCTGTCTCCCCTCAGCGGCAGCGGTACTGCAGGACGTGTGGTGGAATCACTGCCTGTCTCCCCTCAGCGGCAGCGGTACTGCAGGACGTGTGGTGGAATCACTGCCTGTCTCCCCTCAGCGGCAGCGGTACTGCAGGACGTGTGGTGGAATCACTGCCTGTCTCCCCTCAGCGGCAGCGGTACTGCAGGACGTGTGGTGGAATCACTGCCTGTCTCCCCTCAGCGGCAGCGGTACTGCAGGACGTGTGGTGGAATCACTGCCTGTCTCCCCTCAGCGGCAGCGGTACTGCAGGACGTGTGGTGGAATCACTGCCTGTCTCCCCTCAGCGGCAGCGGTACTGCAGGACGTGTGGTGGAATCACTGCCTGTCTCCCCTCAGCGGCAGCGGTACTGCAGGACGTGTGGTGGAATCACTGCCTGTCTCCCCTCAGCGGCAGCGGTACTGCAGGACGTGTGGTGGAATCACTGCCTGTCTCCCCTCAGCGGCAGCGGTACTGCAGGGCGTGTGGTGGAATCACTGCCTGTCTCCCCTCAGCGGCAGCGGTACTGCAGGACGTGTGGTGGAATCACTGCCTGTCTCCCCTCAGCGGCAGCGGTACTGCAGGACGTGTGGTGGAATCACTGCCTGTCTCCCCTCAGCGGCAGCGGTACTGCAGGGACGTGTGGTGGAATCACTGCCTGTCTCCCCTCAGCGGCAGCGGTACTGCAGGGCGTGTGGTGGAATCACTGCCTGTCTCCCCTCAGCGGCAGCGGTACTGCAGGGCGTGTGGTGGAATCACTGCCTGTCTCCCCTCAGCGGCAGCGGTACTGCAGGGCGTGTGGTGGAATCACTGCCTGTCTCCCCTCAGCGGCAGCGGTACTGCAGGGCGTGTGGTGGAATCACTGCCTGTCTCCCCTCAGCGGCAGCGGTACTGCAGGACGTGTGGTGGAATCACTGCCTGTCTCCCCTCAGCGGCAGCGGTACTGCAGGACGTGTGGTGGAATCACTGCCTGTCTCCCCTCAGCGGCAGCGGTACTGCAGGGCGTGTGGTGGAATCACTGCCTGTCTCCCCTCAGCGGCAGCGGTACTGCAGGGCGTGTGGTGGAATCACTGCCTGTCTCCCCTCAGCAGGCAGCGGTACTGCAGGACGTGTGGTGGAATCACTGCCTGTCTCCCCTCAGCGGCAGCGGTACTGCAGGACGTGTGGTGGAATCACTGCCTGTCTCCCCTCAGCGGCAGCGGTACTGCAGGACGTGTGGTGGAATCACTGCCTGTCTCCCCTCAGCAGGCAGCGGTACTGCAGGACGTGTGGTGGAATCACTGCCTGTCTCCCCTCAGCGGCAGCGGTACTGCAGGACGTGTGGTGGAATCACTGCCTGTCTCCCCTCAGCGGCAGCGGTACTGCAGGACGTGTGGTGGAATCACTGCCTGTCTCCCCTCAGCGGCAGCGGTACTGCAGGACGTGTGGTGGAATCACTGCCTGTCTCCCCTCAGCGGCAGCGGTACTGCAGGACGTGTGGTGGAATCACTGCCTGTCTCCCCTCAGCGGCAGCGGTACTGCAGGACGTGTGGTGGAATCACTGCCTGTCTCCCCTCAGCGGCAGCGGTACTGCAGGACGTGTGGTGGAATCACTGCCTGTCTCCCCTCAGCGGCAGCGGTACTGCAGGACGTGTGGTGGAATCACTGCCTGTCTCCCCTCAGCGGCAGCGGTACTGCAGGACGTGTGGTGGAATCACTGCCTGTCTCCCCTCAGCGGCAGCGGTACTGCAGGGCGTGTGGTGGAATCACTGCCTGTCTCCCCTCAGCGGCAGCGGTACTGCAGGACGTGTGGTGGAATCACTGCCTGTCTCCCCTCAGCGGCAGCGGTACTGCAGGACGTGTGGTGGAATCACTGCCTGTCTCCCCTCAGCGGCAGCGGTACTGCAGGACGTGTGGTGGAATCACTGCCTGTCTCCCCTCAGCGGCAGCGGTACTGCAGGACGTGTGGTGGAATCACTGCCTGTCTCCCCTCAGCGGCAGCGGTACTGCAGGACGTGTGGTGGAATCACTGCCTGTCTCCCCTCAGCGGCAGCGGTACTGCAGGACGTGTGGTGGAATCACTGCCTGTCTCCCCTCAGCGGCAGCGGTACTGCAGGACGTGTGGTGGAATCACTGCCTGTCTCCCCTCAGCGGCAGCGGTACTGCAGGGCGTGTGGTGGAATCACTGCCTGTCTCCCCTCAGCGGCAGCGGTACTGCAGGACGTGTGGTGGAATCACTGCCTGTCTCCCCTCAGCGGCAGCGGTACTGCAGGACGTGTGGTGGAATCACTGCCTGTCTCCCCTCAGCGGCAGCGGTACTGCAGGACGTGTGGTGGAATCACTGCCTGTCTCCCCTCAGCGGCAGCGGTACTGCAGGACGTGTGGTGGAATCACTGCCTGTCTCCCCTCAGCGGCAGCGGTTACTGCAGGACGTGTGGTGGAATCACTGCCTGTCTCCCCTCAGCGGCAGCGGTACTGCAGGACGTGTGGTGGAATCACTGCCTGTCTCCCCTCAGCGGCAGCGGTACTGCAGGACGTGTGGTGGAATCACTGCCTGTCTCCCCTCAGCGGCAGCGGTACTGCAGGACGTGTGGTGGAATCACTGCCTGTCTCCCCTCAGCGGCAGGCGGTACTGCAGGACGTGTGGTGGAATCACTGCCTGTCTCCCCTCAGCGGCAGCGGTACTGCAGGCGTGTGGTGGAATCACTGCCTGTCTCCCCTCAGCGGCAGCGGTACTGCAGGACGTGTGGTGGAATCACTGCCTGTCTCCCCTCAGCGGCAGCGGTACTGCAGGACGTGTGGTGGAATCACTGCCTGTCTCCCCTCAGCGGCAGCGGTACTGCAGGACGTGTGGTGGAATCACTGCCTGTCTCCCCTCAGCGGCAGCGGTACTGCAGGAGCGTGTGGTGGAATCACTGCCTGTCTCCCCTCAGCGGCAGCGGTACTGCAGGACGTGTGGTGGAATCACTGCCTGTCTCCCCTCAGCGGCAGCGGTACTGCAGGACGTGTGGGTGGAATCACTGCCTGTCTCCCCTCAGCGGCAGCGGTACTGCAGGACGTGTGGTGGAATCACTGCCTGTCTCCCCTCAGCGGCAGCGGTACTGCAGGACGTGTGGTGGAATCACTGCCTGTCTCCCCTCAGCGGCAGCGGTACTGCAGGGCGTGTGGTGGAATCACTGCCTGTCTCCCCTCAGCGGCAGCGGTACTGCAGGACGTGTGGTGGAATCACTGCCTGTCTCCCTCAGCGGCAGCGGTACTGCAGGACGTGTGGTGGAATCACTGCCTGTCTCCCCTCAGCGGCAGCGGGTACTGCAGGACGTGTGGTGGAATCACTGCCTGTCTCCCCTCAGCGGCAGCGGTACTGCAGGACGTGTGGTGGAATCACTGCCTGTCTCCCCTCAGCGGCAGCGGTACTGCAGGACGTGTGGTGGAATCACTGCCTGTCTCCCCTCAGCGGCAGCGGTACTGCAGGACGTGTGGTGGAATCACTGCCTGTCTCCCCTCAGCGGCAGCGGTACTGCAGGACGTGTGGTGGAATCACTGCCTGTCTCCCCTCAGCGCAGCGGTACTGCAGGACGTGTGGTGGAATCACTGCCTGTCTCCCCTCAGCGGCAGCGGTACTGCAGGACGTGTGGTGGAATCACTGCCTGTCTCCCCTCAGCGGCAGCGGTACTGCAGGGCGTGTGGTGGAATCACTGCCTGTCTCCCCTCAGCGGCAGCGGTACTGCAGGACGTGTGGTGGAATCACTGCCTGTCTCCCCTCAGCGGCAGCGGTACTGCAGGACGTGTGGTGGAATCACTGCCTGTCTCCCCTCAGCGGCAGCGGTACTGCAGGGCGTGTGGTGGAATCACTGCCTGTCTCCCCTCAGCGCAGCGGTACTGCAGGACGTGTGGTGGAATCACTGCCTGTCTCCCCTCAGCGGCAGCGGTACTGCAGGGCGTGTGGGTGGAATCACTGCCTGTCTCCCCTCAGCGGCAGCGGTACTGCAGGACGTGTGGTGGAATCACTGCCTGTCTCCCCTCAGCGCAGCGGTACTGCAGGACGTGTGGTGGAATCACTGCCTGTCTCCCCTCAGCGGCAGCGGTACTGCAGGGCGTGTGGTGGAATCACTGCCTGTCTCCCCTCAGCGGCAGCGGTACTGCAGGACGTGTGGTGGAATCACTGCCTGTCTCCCCTCAGCGGCAGCGGTACTGCAGGGACGTGTGGTGGAATCACTGCCTGTCTCCCCTCAGCGGCAGCGGTACTGCAGGACGTGTGGTGGAATCACTGCCTGTCTCCCCTCAGCGGCAGCGGTACTGCAGGCGTGTGGTGGAATCACTGCCTGTCTCCCCTCAGCGGCAGCGGTACTGCAGGCGTGTGGTGGAATCACTGCCTGTCTCCCCTCAGCGGCAGCGGTACTGCAGGACGTGTGGTGGAATCACTGCCTGTCTCCCCTCAGCGGCAGCGGTACTGCAGGACGTGTGGTGGAATCACTGCCTGTCTCCCCTCAGCGGCAGCGGTACTGCAGGGACGTGTGGTGGAATCACTGCCTGTCTCCCTCAGCGGCAGCGGTACTGCAGGGCGTGTGGTGGAATCACTGCCTGTCTCCCCTCAGCGGCAGCGGTACTGCAGGACGTGTGGTGGAATCACTGCCTGTCTCCCCTCAGCGGCAGCGGTACTGCAGGGCGTGTGGTGGAATCACTGCCTGTCTCCCCTCAGCGGCAGCGGTACTGCAGGGCGTGTGGTGGAATCACTGCCTGTCTCCCCTCAGCGGCAGCGGTACTGCAGGGCGTGTGGTGGAATCACTGCCTGTCTCCCCTCAGCGGCAGCGGTACTGCAGGACGTGTGGTGGAATCACTGCCTGTCTCCCCTCAGCGGCAGCGGTACTGCAGGGCGTGTGGTGGAATCACTGCCTGTCTCCCCTCAGCGGCAGCGGTACTGCAGGACGTGTGGTGGAATCACTGCCTGTCTCCCCTCAGCGGCAGCGGTACTGCAGGACGTGTGGTGGAATCACTGCCTGTCTCCCCTCAGCGGCAGCGGTACTGCAGGGACGTGTGGTGGAATCACTGCCTGTCTCCCTCAGCGGCAGCGGTACTGCAGGACGTGTGGTGGAATCACTGCCTGTCTCCCCTCAGCGGCAGCGGTACTGCAGGACGTGTGGTGGAATCACTGCCTGTCTCCCCTCAGCGGCAGCGGTACTGCAGGACGTGTGGTGGAATCACTGCCTGTCTCCCCTCAGCGGCAGCGGTACTGCAGGACGTGTGGTGGAATCACTGCCTGTCTCCCCTCAGCGGCAGCGGTACTGCAGGACGTGTGGTGGAATCACTGCCTGTCTCCCCTCAGCGGCAGCGGGTACTGCAGGACGTGTGGTGGAATCACTGCCTGTCTCCCTCAGCGGCAGCGGTACTGCAGGACGTGTGGTGGAATCACTGCCTGTCTCCCCTCAGCGGCAGCGGTACTGCAGGACGTGTGGTGGAATCACTGCCTGTCTCCCCTCAGCGGCAGCGGTACTGCAGGACGTGTGGTGGAATCACTGCCTGTCTCCCCTCAGCGGCAGCGGTACTGCAGGACGTGTGGTGGAATCACTGCCTGTCTCCCCTCAGCGCAGCGGTACTGCAGGACGTGTGGTGGAATCACTGCCTGTCTCCCCTCAGCGGCAGCGGTACTGCAGGACGTGTGGTGGAATCACTGCCTGTCTCCCCTCAGCGGCAGCGGTACTGCAGGGCGTGTGGTGGAATCACTGCCTGTCTCCCCTCAGCGGCAGCGGTACTGCAGGACGTGTGGTGGAATCACTGCCTGTCTCCCCTCAGCAGGCAGCGGTACTGCAGGGACGTGTGGTGGAATCACTGCCTGTCTCCCCTCAGCGGCAGCGGTACTGCAGGACGTGTGGTGGAATCACTGCCTGTCTCCCCTCAGCGCAGCGGTACTGCAGGACGTGTGTGGTGGAATCACTGCCTGTCTCCCCCTCAGCGGCAGCGGTACTGCAGGACGTGTGGTGGAATCACTGCCTGTCTCCCCTCAGCGGCAGCGGTACTGCAGGACGTGTGGTGGAATCACTGCCTGTCTCCCCTCAGCGGCAGCGGTACTGCAGGACGTGTGGTGGAATCACTGCCTGTCTCCCCTCAGCGGCAGCGGTACTGCAGGACGTGTGGTGGAATCACTGCCTGTCTCCCCTCAGCGGCAGCGGTACTGCAGGACGTGTGGGTGGAATCACTGCCTGTCTCCCCTCAGCGGCAGCGGTACTGCAGGACGTGTGTGGAATCACTGCCTGTCTCCCCTCAGCGGCAGCGGTACTGCAGGACGTGTGGTGGAATCACTGCCCTGTCTCCCCTCAGCGGCAGCGGTACTGCAGGACGTGTGGTGGAATCACTGCCTGTCTCCCCTCAGCGGCAGCGGTACTGCAGGACGTGTGGGGAATCACAGCCTGTCTCCCCTCAGCGGCAGCGGTACTGCAGGACGTGTGGTGGAATCACTGCCTGTCTCCCCTCAGCGGCAGCGGTACTGCAGGACGTGTGTGGAATCACTGCCTGTCTCCCTCAGCGGCAGCGTACTGCAGGGCGTGTGGTGGAATCACTGCCTGTCTCCCCTCAGCGGCAGCGGTACTGCAGGACGTGTGGTGGAATCACTGCCTGTTCCCCTCAGCGGCCACGCGGTACTGCAGGACGTGTGGTGGAATCACTGCCTGTCTCCCCTCAGCGGCAGCGGTACTGCAGGACGTGTGGTGGAATCACTGCCTGTCTCCCCTCAGCGGCAGCGGTACTGCAGTGACGTGTGGTGGAATCACTGCCTGTCTCCCCTCAGCGCAGCGGTACTGCAGGACGTGTGGTGGAATCACTGCCTGTCTCCCCTCAGCGGCAGCGGTACTGCAGAACGTGTGGTGGAATCACTTCCTGTCTCCCCTCAGGCGGCAGCGGTACTGCAGGACGTGTGGTGGAATCACTGCCTGTCTCCCCTCAGCGGCAGCGGTACTGCAGGGCGTGTGGTGGAATCACTGCCTGTCTCCCCTCAGCGCAGCGGTACTGCAGGACGTGTGCCTGTCTCCCCTCAGCGGCAGCGGTACTGCAGGACGTGTGGTGGAATCACTGCCTGTCTCCCCTCAGCGGCAGCGGTACTGCAGGGCGTGTGGTGGAATCACTGCCTGTCTCCCCTCAGCGGCAGCGGTACTGCAGGACGTGTGGTGGAATCACTGCCTGTCTCCCCTCAGCGGCAGCGGTACTGCAGGACGTGTGGTGGAATCACTGCCTGTCTCCCCTCAGCGGCAGCGGTACTGCAGGGCGTGTGGTGGAATCACTGCCTGTCTCCCCTCAGCGGCAGCGGTACTGCAGGGCGTGTGGTGGAATCACTGCCTGTCTCCCCTCAGCGGCAGCGGTACTGCAGGACGTGTGGTGGAATCACTGCCTGTCTCCCCTCAGCGGCAGCGGTACTGCAGGGCGTGTGGTGGAATCACTGCCTGTCTCCCCTCAGCGGCAGCGGTACTGCAGGACGTGTGGTGGAATCACTGCCTGTCTCCCCTCAGCGGCAGCGGTACTGCAGGGCGTGTGGTGGAATCACTGCCTGTCTCCCCTCAGCGGCAGCGGTACTGCAGGAACGTGTGGTGGAATCACTGCCTGTCTCCCCTCAGCGGCAGCGGGTACTGCAGGACGTGTGGTGGAATCACTGCCTGTCTCCCCTCAGCGCAGCGGTACTGCAGGGCGTGTGGTGGAATCACTGCCTGTCTCCCCTCAGCGGCAGCGGTACTGCAGGGCGTGTGGTGGAATCACTGCCTGTCTCCCCTCAGCGCAGCGGTACTGCAGGAGCGTGTGGTGGAATCACTGCCTGTCTCCCCTCAGCGGCAGCGGTACTGCAGGACGTGTGGTGGAATCACTGCCTGTCTCCCCTCAGCGGCAGCGGTACTGCAGGGCGTGTGGTGGAATCACTGCCTGTCTCCCCTCAGCGGCAGCGGTACTGCAGGACGTGTGGTGGAATCACTGCCTGTCTCCCCTCAGCGGCAGCGGTACTGCAGGACGTGTGGTGGAATCACTGCCTGTCTCCCCTCAGCGGCAGCGGTACTGCAGGGCGTGTGGTGGAATCACTGCCTGTCTCCCCTCAGCGGCAGCGGTACTGCAGGACGTGTGGTGGAATCACTGCCTGTCTCCCCTCAGCGGCAGCGGTACTGCAGGACGTGTGGTGGAATCACTGCCTGTCTCCCCTCAGCGGCAGCGGTACTGCAGGACGTGTGGTGGAATCACTGCCTGTCTCCCCTCAGCGGCAGCGGTACTGCAGGACGTGTGGTGGAATCACTGCCTGTCTCCCCTCAGCGGCAGCGGTACTGCAGGACGTGTGGTGGAATCACTGCCTGTCATCCCCTCAGCGGCAGCGGTACTGCAGGGCGTGTGGTGGAATCACTGCCTGTCTCCCCTCAGCGCAGCGGTACTGCAGGGCGTGTGGTGGAATCACTGCCTGTCTCCCCTCAGCGGCAGCGGTACTGCAGGACGTGTGGTGGAATCACTGCCTGTCTCCCCTCAGCGGCAGCGGTACTGCAGGACGTGTGGTGGAATCACTGCCTGTCTCCCCTCAGCGGCAGCGGTACTGCAGGACGTGTGGTGGAATCACTGCCTGTCTCCCCTCAGCGGCAGCGGTACTGCAGGACGTGTGGTGGAATCACTGCCTGTCTCCCCTCAGCGGCAGCGGTACTGCAGGACGTGTGGTGGAATCACTGCCTGTCTCCCCTCAGCGGCAGCGGTACTGCAGGGCGTGTGGTGGAATCACTGCCTGTCTCCCCTCAGCGGCAGCGGTACTGCAGGACGTGTGGTGGAATCACTGCCTGTCTCCCCTCAGCGGCAGCGGTACTGCAGGGTGTGTGGTGGAATCACTGCCTGTCTCCCCTCAGCGGCAGCGGTACTGCAGGACGTGTGGTGGAATCACTGCCTGTCTCCCCTCAGCGGCAGCGGTACTGCAGGACGTGTGGTGGAATCACTGCCTGTCTCCCCTCAGCAGCAGCGGTACTGCAGGACGTGTGGTGGAATCACTGCCTGTCTCCCCTCAGCGGCAGCGGTACTGCAGGACGTGTGGTGGAATCACTGCCTGTCTCCCCTCAGCGGCAGCGGTACTGCAGGACGTGTGGTGGAATCACTGCCTGTCTCCCCTCAGCGGCAGCGGTACTGCAGGACGTGTGGTGGAATCACTGCCTGTCTCCCCTCAGCGGCAGCGGTACTGCAGGACGTGTGGTGGAATCACTGCCTGTCTCCCCTCAGCGGCAGCGGTACTGCAGGACGTGTGGTGGAATCACTGCCTGTCTCCCCTCAGCGGCAGCGGTACTGCAGGGTGTGTGGTGGAATCACTGCCTGTCTCCCCTCAACGGCAGCGGTACTGCAGGACGTGTGGTGGAATCACTGCCTGTCTCCCCTCAGCGGCAGCGGTACTGCAGGACGTGTGGTGGAATCACTGCCTGTCTCCCCTCAGCGGCAGCGGTACTGCAGGACGTGTGGTGGAATCACTGCCTGTCTCCCCTCAGCGGCAGCGGTACTGCAGGACGTGTGGTGGAATCACTGCCTGTCTCCCCTCAGCGGCAGCGGTACTGCAGGGTGTGTGGTGGAATCACTGCCTGTCTCCCCTCAGCGGCAGCGGGTACTGCAGGACGTGTGGTGGAATCACTGCCTGTCTCCCCTCAGCGGCAGCGGTACTGCAGGACGTGTGGTGGAATCACTGCCTGTCTCCCCTCAGCGGCAGCGGTACTGCAGGGCGTGTGGTGGAATCACTGCCTGTCTCCCCTCAGCGGCAGCGGTACTGCAGGGCGTGTGGTGGAATCACTGCCTGTCTCCCCTCAGCGGCAGCGGTACTGCAGGACGTGTGGTGGAATCACTGCCTGTCTCCCCTCAGCGGCAGCGGTACTGCAGGACGTGTGGTGGAATCACTGCCTGTCTCCCCTCAGCGGCAGCGGTACTGCAGGGCGTGTGGTGGAATCACTGCCTGTCTCCCCTCAGCGGCAGCGGTACTGCAGGACGTGTGGTGGAATCACTGCCTGTCTCCCCTCAGCGGCAGCGGTACTGCAGGACGTGTGGTGGAATCACTGCCTGTCTCCCCTCAGCGGCAGCGGTACTGCAGGACGTGTGGTGGAATCACTGCCTGTCTCCCCTCAGCGGCAGCGGTACTGCAGGACGTGTGGTGGAATCACTGCCTGTCTCCCCTCAGCGGCAGCGGGTACTGCAGGACGTGTGGTGGAATCACTGCCTGTCTCCCCTCAGCGGCAGCGGTACTGCAGGACGTGTGGTGGAATCACTGCCTGTCTCCCCTCAGCGGCAGCGGTACTGCAGGACGTGTGGTGGAATCACTGCCTGTCTCCCCTCAGCGGCAGCGGTACTGCAGGACGTGTGGTGGAATCACTGCCTGTCTCCCCTCAGCGGCAGCGGTACTGCAGGACGTGTGGTGGAATTGTTGAGGATAAAGAATTGAGTATCCAAAAATACTTAATTCAGCCATTTCATAGACTCAGTTATATAGTTCAGTAGATGTGAACTAACTCACATATTTGTGAATGTTTTTGTTTCTTACTAACATGTATATATGTATATTGCATATTCAGTGTATTTTCCTTAACCTCAGTATATACTAGGATATATATATATATGTATAGCAAGATGGCCACCATTTCCTGGTTTACACCCAAGACAGATGGACAATGAAATTCCTGAAGCCTTGGATTGACCAATCCAAGGGGCATATGCAGATCTCTCTACGTCATGAAGCCCTGACCTACGATACTTGATTGGACTAAAACTTTTGTTTACACCCCCTTACTGCTCGGTCTAGAGTCTCTTTCAAACAATAAAGAACACACTTGGTTAAGAGCCGGTCATGGAGATAGATGTAACTGACTTGCTGTGCAGTTATTTTTCATTCTCGTGTGCACCCATGACATTTTAATTAGAAGCAGCAGCCGGATATCAAGAGATCCTTTGAGTCTCATCATCATCGTCATTCTGACCTTGACAACTGGCGACCACGAAGGGACTACCGTAAAGGGTGAGTCAGAGCTTCCATTTTCCGGACGTCTGGGGGCTACTCCACAAGTATCCAGGTGTCGCTTGATAGGATTGATCACCCTTCATTTCGCAGGTAACCATCATATACATTGTGTGTGCTGTTTTACCTGTGGATCGAGAGACACCTGGCGAAAGTGGGTGGTCACTAGTCCGGAGAATGGTAGTGCACCGGAGACCTAACGGTGTGACTGTCACCCGCCGGTGGGCTAGAAGGACCCAGCTCCCATAGGGGCTAGGGGTAGGTTGTAAAGTATCCGGCTGTCTGTAATTAGAAATGGGGTGTTTTCTTGAGTAGCTGTTTATTTGTATATAAGTGTATGGTTAATCAAGCTTGTGATTTCTCTGTTTGGTTCTCGGAGAGTTAATTGCCTGTAGTTTTTTTTTTTTTCTTCTTCGCTGTGAACAAAGGGAGAAGGGGGGTCTGGTTAAGCCCAGGGATATCCCTGACAGTCTTTCTATTGAGAACAAGGAATGCGAGAGGGGGGAGCACATCCTTACATTCTTACACTCAGAGGAAGCAAAAAGGTGGGGGCTATATGTCCACCAGCTGCTTGAGGCAGAGCGGAGATCAAGTTACACAGCTCCGCAGTCTTTGTATAGTACATTAAGTTGTAATGATTTGAAAGAAAAACAAGTGTTATTTTAGTTTGGATTTGAGAGAAATTAACGGGTTCACATTTTTCAGTTTTTTTAACTTGTTTGTTTTTGAACAGAAGTATGAGAACTAGCGATTCCCCTGTGTTGCGGACACAGCCACTGTTTGTTAGATATTAAACATCAGATATTAAATATTAAATATTGAATATTAAATATTAAATGTTGAATATTGAATATTGAGTGTTGGATAGATAATAAACGAGGCGGGAAGGGTTCTGTTAACTTAAAGTGGATTTAGCGTATTCCTCTGCGTATTAAACGCGAGCCACTGTTATGAGCAGGTAGGTCTTCATAACGAGGCAGGAAAGGAACTCACTTTAGTTGAGGTAAGGGTGCTGGAGTTAGCGGATTCTCATGCGTATTAGACGCGAGTCACTGTCAGTGTGTTACAAACGCGGACGAGACGAGAAAGGACTCCATTGGAACGGCCGATCCAATTAAGCACTGTATACTCTGTTCAAAAGATAAATATGTTGTTTTTAGTAGGAGCTGAGAACGCTGTCGCCCTAGTTACAAAAAACGGAAAAAATATAAAAGATTGCAAAAAAGTTGTGTAATATCGTTGGACTACCACTAGATGGCAGGCTGCAACCCATGTATTGAAGTTCAGATTAATCTGTAGTGAGTTTATAATGAAGAACAAAGACCTCATTCACTGTCTGTTGCTGTTTGTAGAATCACTAAATGTTTTTCTCTAGCGGTGCCTTATTGTTCTTCCCTAGAAGTCATTATATCTGGTGCTAATCATATCTCTCCTTTGTATGCTGGAATGCAAATTTACAGGCACTAAAGTATCCCTGGTTTACTACGTAGTTCCAGCCACTCCCAGTACACCCAGGGAGTCACAACATGGATGCTGCACCCGGAAGTCAGGTGCCTGGAACTTCCTGTGGCAGCCGTCTTGCTACACCCACTGATGGCAGTACACCTCATAAGCCACACCCCTCGCAATGGCTCTTTGTTCAAAGCTCTCCACCCATCCCCGGTGGGAGGTGTTCTCTGGTATATATGACTAACACATTTGAATAAGCATAAATAGTATATTTGTTTACTCAGTTATCCCATAAGTGCAAGTCAAAGATAAGTAAGTGAAATTTTTACAGAAATGATGTGGAAATAGATCTGTTCACATAAAATTAATTGGTATTTTAAAAGTCCTGCAGCATTATATCATAAAATAAAATAGAGGAAGGTAAATATATATATCTTTGTATTATGTTAGTTAATTTAAAACAAAAATTGTAAACGACTTACCCCTACTGATGTCAAAATGTATCAAATCCATTTGTAAAAAGGAATTAGGAAAAATGTATAATGCATTCAATGTAGATATGGGTAATGAATGTGTTCCCTGCTACGTCTTTGTTATAACAAAGGATGAGGTTTTTTTCCCTCTTCCTCTCTCACTTTAAGAAGTAAGAATGGAATGTGTCTCTCTCCAATAGTGACGTAAGTTTGGTTTAACCCTTAGAGTTCAGGGTTTCACATTTTTAGTTTGCTGTTTATACCTGAATAGGGAATATTAAATTTTATGGGATGCGCGATATAATTTGTGTTGTTTTGTTTTTAATGGCGATTTATTTGAACAATATATTTTTATTTTGTGACTCTATCACCTTTTCTGTTTTTACGATTATTTCTAAACCATTCATATATTTTTTTGCCAGTTAGTCGCCCAGTCACAGCTGTCATTTCATCATGTCTCAGTCGTTTCTACTATGAAAGGCTTTTCTTTTCTTTATGGATACAGTGTTGTTTATTGTAAAGTTTTGAAATTTCCCAGTATTGTATATTGTTGTGAGATGTACGTTATTTTCAGTGTTTGTTCATTTTAGTATGTGGCTAATTTATTACCTGCTGTTTTATCTTTTCTTTTAGGGAATACCAGTATAAAAATGCTGAATTTTGCCATATTGGTAAATAAACAATTAAACAAGGGGGGAATAAGGTATTAATTATATTCTCCAGTTTCTTGGAGGGTGCAGTAGGCATATTAGATAGGTTTTGAAGTTGACCTTGGTTTTGAAGCTGACCTTTTTCCATAGGTTATGTTTATTAGATTACTATGAGGTATATCTGTTAACTGAAATAGGAAAGTCTTGTCTTATATGTTTATTTGTTTATTTATTTGTTTGTTTATTTATTTAGTATTCTCAGTCATGTGAAGTATAGATGACCACTAACTGTATTATGATCAGAGATGAAGTTATAAGAATGATCTAATGTATATTTTTTAGTTTTTGTTTTTATAGATGAAACCAGATGGTGGTCGATTCTGCACTGGATATGCTGCTGTTTACACCACATGAGGTAGTCTAAATTCGACCACTCCCTCCAATCCTATTGATACAGGAGACAGTGATGCATTAAATGCCCTCTCTAGATGGGTAGAACAGGAGTGGGTAAGAGTCTTTAGAGGTGTATGTAGGTTGTAGATTTTTTCCTGTTGTCAAATGAATTAGGTATGCCGAAAAGAAAGTCTAGATCTGAGCTGATGGATTCGGATGGAGATCCTCGCACAGGTGCAGCTGACCAAGAAGCAGTGAACGGGCCTAGAGTTGAGAGTCTTTCACCAATACCGACCATGCCTTGGTGACATTGGTCACGTCAGTGACTTCTGTTACTCCTTGTGTTCTTAAATCCCTACAGGAACAAGCGATACAACAAGGAATGGAGTGTGACATGCAGGGAGCCAGCTGACTGAGGAAGGTCTGTGGATAAAGGGTGGTAAGCTTTCTCTGCCATGAGAGCTCTTCTTAATGATGGCCCAGGTAACATCTGTGAAAGACAATTGTCAGTGTGTGCTTTGGTGACACCGGGTTCAGTACCCAGGTGGGCAGACTCACCCAGTCTTGTGAGACAAGTGCCTAGAACGAAGTGAGAAAAAACTGTAAAGAGTCCGTAGAAACACCCTGCACCTGCTCTACCCATTCTTAGAGACTGCAAACTGATTATAGATGTATATCATGAGCACGTTGTATGCAAGTCTGTGCGTGTTGTGTAAATTTCTTTCCAGGTTTGGTCAGAGGTATTCCAGTGCAGAAAACGACATTATTGTTGAGAAGCACATGAAGGTGGTATGTAAAGAAAAATGTGTTTACAAAAAGTGTATATTTTATAGAAAAGTGGAAACTAGTAAATGGTGTATAAAATGTATATGTTCTGTTTTCTTTTTGCAATAAGCAGGTCTTTATGTAAGATGTTTTTTGGTTTAGCATAGGCATGTATATTTTTATATAATTGACTGAATAGTGTGCTAAACAGGTGTATTCTCCAATTCCAGATCTTAGATCAGAGCTATTAGCATATGGTCTCCAGTCAGGAGACTGATTGATCCTAAAGGACAAGCGAGAAAGAGCCATGAGTCAACACTAGAGGAGCTGATCCAACCACAGAAACATCTATGGATCCACACCTCGCATTGCAGAAGGGTTAATCAACCAGAGCTGCACTGAGCGTTCTGCTCATACTTATCCTTTCCAGAAAACCCTGTACAGTTTTAGACCAGTATTGCCAGAACAGTTAGAAGAGAGGACTTAGAGAACCTTGAGACATGGGAAAGTCCAACTACAAAGGGTGAGGACTCGCCTAGGAGTCCTTGGTCTCAAACTGGTGAAGAAAACCCCTTTCCCCTTTCCGCCCATGTTTCAACGTTCAGTTAGGCAGGTTTTTCAACAGATCTTTCTACCTCTCTTCCTAAGGGAACACAGTACCCTTAGAATTCAGAAATGGCAGAAGTAAGTCTTTAGGGGGGACTGTTGAGGATAAAGAATTGAGTATCCAAAAATACTTAATTCAGCCATTTCATAGACCTCAGTTATATAGTTCAGTAGATGTGAACTAACACACACATTTGTGAATGCTTTTGTTTCTTACTAACATGTATATATGTATATTGCATATTCAGTGTATTTTCCTTAGACACAGTATATACTAGGATATATATATATATGTATAGCAAGATGGCCACCATTTCCTGGTTTACACCCAAGACAGATGGACAATGAAATTCCTGAAGCCTTGGATTGACCAATCCAAGGGGCATATGCAGATCTCTCTACGTCATGAAGCCCTGACCTACGATACTTGATTGGACTAAAACTTTTGTTTACACCCCCTTACTGCTCGGTCTAGAGTCTCTTTCAAACAATAAAGAACACACTTGGTTAAGAGCCGGTCATGGAGATAGATGTAACTGACTTGCTGTGCAGTTATTTTTCATTCTCGTGTGCACCCATGACATTTTAATTAGAAGCAGCAGCCGGATATCAAGAGATCCTTTGAGTCTCATCATCATCGTCATTCTGACCTTGACAGAATCACTGCCTGTCTCCCCTCAGCGGCAGCGGTACTGCAGGACGTGTGGTGGAATCACTGCCTGTCTCCCCTCAGCGGCAGCGGTACTGCAGGGCGTGTGGTGGAATCACTGCCTGTCTCCCCTCAGCGGCAGCGGTACTGCAGGACGTGTGGTGGAATCACTGCCTGTCTCCCCTCAGCGGCAGCGGTACTGCAGGGTGTGTGGTGGAATCACTGCCTGTCTCCCCTCAGCGGCAGCGGTACTGCAGGACGTGTGGTGGAATCACTGCCTGTCTCCCCTCAGCGGCAGCGGTACTGCAGAACGTGTGGTGGAATCACTGCCTGTCTCCCCTCAGCGGCAGCGGTACTGCAGGACGTGTGGTGGAATCACTGCCTGTCTCCCCTCAGCGGCAGCGGTACTGCAGGACGTGTGGTGGAATCACTGCCTGTCTCCCCTCAGCGGCAGCGGTACTGCAGGACGTGTGGTGGAATCACTGCCTGTCTCCCCTCAGCGGCAGCGGTACTGCAGGACGTGTGGTGGAATCACTGCCTGTCTCCCCTCAGCGGCAGCGGTACTGCAGGGCGTGTGGTGGAATCACTGCCTGTCTCCCCTCAGCGGCAGCGGTACTGCAGGACGTGTGGTGGAATCACTGCCTGTCTCCCCTCAGCGGCAGCGGTACTGCAGCACGTGTAGTGGAATCACTGCCTGTCTCCCCTCAGCGGCAGCGGTACTGCAGGACGTGTAGTGGAATCACTGCCTGTCTCCCCTCAGCGGCAGCGGTACTGCAGGACGTGTGGTGGAATCACTGCCTGTCTCCCCTCAGCGCAGCGGTACTGCAGGACGTGTGGTGGAATCACTGCCTGTCTCCCCTCAGCGCAGCGGTACTGCAGGACGTGTGGTGGAATCACTGCCTGTCTCCCCTCAGCGCAGCGGTACTGCAGGGCGTGTGGTGGAATCACTGCCTGTCTCCCCTCAGCGGCAGCGGTACTGCAGGGCGTGTGGTGGAATCACTGCCTGTCTCCCCTCAGCGGCAGCGGTACTGCAGGACGTGTGGTGGAATCACTGCCTGTCTCCCCTCAGCGCAGCGGTACTGCAGGGCGTGTGGTGGAATCACTGCCTGTCTCCCCTCAGCGCAGCGGTACTGCAGGGCGTGTGGTGGAATCACTGCCTGTCTCCCCTCAGCGGCAGCGGTACTGCAGGACGTGTGGTGGAATCACTGCCTGTCTCCCCTCAGCGGCAGCGGTACTGCAGGACGTGTGGTGGAATCACTGCCTGTCTCCCCTCAGCGGCAGCGGTACTGCAGGACGTGTGGTGGAATCACTGCCTGTCTCCCCTCAGCGGCAGCGGTACTGCAGGACGTGTGGTGGAATCACTGCCTGTCTCCCCTCAGCAGCAGCGGTACTGCAGGACGTGTGGTGGAATCACTGCCTGTCTCCCCTCAGCGGCAGCGGTACTGCAGGACGTGTGGTGGAATCACTGCCTGTCTCCCCTCAGCGGCAGCAGTACTGCAGGACGTGTGGTGGAATCACTGCCTGTCTCCCCTCAGCGGCAGCGGTACTGCAGGACGTGTGGTGGAATCACTGCCTGTCTCCCCTCAGCGGCAGCGGTACTGCAGGGCGTGTGGTGGAATCACTGCCTGTCTCCCCTCAGCGCAGCGGTACTGCAGGACGTGTGGTGGAATCACTGCCTGTCTCCCCTCAGCGGCAGCGGTACTGCAGGACGTGTGGTGGAATCACTGCCTGTCTCCCCTCAGCGGCAGCGGTACTGCAGGACGTGTGGTGGAATCACTGCCTGTCTCCCCTCAGCAGCAGCGGTACTGCAGGACGTGTGGTGGAATCACTGCCTGTCTCCCCTCAGCGGCAGCGGTACTGCAGGGCGTGTGGTGGAATCACTGCCTGTCTCCCCTCAGCGCAGCGGTACTGCAGGACGTGTGGTGGAATCACTGCCTGTCTCCCCTCAGCGGCAGCGGTACTGCAGGGCGTGTGGTGGAATCACTGCCTGTCTCCCCTCAGCGGCAGCGGTACTGCAGGACGTGTGGTGGAATCACTGCCTGTCTCCCCTCAGCGCAGCGGTACTGCAGGACGTGTGGTGGAATCACTGCCTGTCTCCCCTCAGCGGCAGCGGTACTGCAGGGCGTGTGGTGGAATCACTGCCTGTCTCCCCTCAGCGGCAGCGGTACTGCAGGACGTGTGGTGGAATCACTGCCTGTCTCCCCTCAGCGGCAGCGGTACTGCAGGATGTGTGGTGGAATCACTGCCTGTCTCCCCTCAGCGGCAGCGGTACTGCAGGACGTGTGGTGGAATCACTGCCTGTCTCCCCTCAGCGGCAGCGGTACTGCAGGACGTGTGGTGGAATCACTGCCTGTCTCCCCTCAGCGGCAGCGGTACTGCAGGACGTGTGGTGGAATCACTGCCTGTCTCCCCTCAGCGGCAGCGGTACTGCAGGGCGTGTGGTGGAATCACTGCCTGTCTCCCCTCAGCGGCAGCGGTACTGCAGGACGTGTGGTGGAATCACTGCCTGTCTCCCCTCAGCGGCAGCGGTACTGCAGGGCGTGTGGTGGAATCACTGCCTGTCTCCCCTCAGCGGCAGCGGTACTGCAGGGCGTGTGGTGGAATCACTGCCTGTCTCCCCTCAGCGGCAGCGGTACTGCAGGATGTGTGGTGGAATCACTGCCTGTCTCCCCTCAGCGGCAGCGGTACTGCAGGACGTGTGGTGGAATCACTGCCTGTCTCCCCTCAGCGGCAGCGGTACTGCAGGACGTGTGGTGGAATCACTGCCTGTCTCCCCTCAGCGGCAGCGGTACTGCAGGACGTGTGGTGGAATCACTGCCTGTCTCCCCTCAGCGGCAGCGGTACTGCAGGACGTGTGGTGGAATCACTGCCTGTCTCCCCTCAGCGGCAGCGGTACTGCAGGACGTGTGGTGGAATCACTGCCTGTCTCCCCTCAGCGGCAGCGGTACTGCAGGGCGTGTGGTGGAATCACTGCCTGTCTCCCCTCAGCGGCAGCGGTACTGCAGGGCGTGTGGTGGAATCACTGCCTGTCTCCCCTCAGCGCAGCGGTACTGCAGGACGTGTGGTGGAATCACTGCCTGTCTCCCCTCAGCGCAGCGGTACTGCAGGACGTGTGGTGGAATCACTGCCTGTCTCCCCTCAGCGGCAGCGGTACTGCAGGGCGTGTGGTGGAATCACTGCCTGTCTCCCCTCAGCGGCAGCGGTACTGCAGGACGTGTGGTGGAATCACTGCCTGTCTCCCCTCAGCGGCAGCGGTACTGCAGGACGTGTGGTGGAATCACTGCCTGTCTCCCCTCAGCGGCAGCGGTACTGCAGGGCGTGTGGTGGAATCACTGCCTGTCTCCCCTCAGCGGCAGCGGTACTGCAGGACGTGTGGTGGAATCACTGCCTGTCTCCCCTCAGCGGCAGCGGTACTGCAGGGCGTGTGGTGGAATCACTCCCTGTCTCCCCTCAGCGGCAGCGGTACTGCAGGACGTGTGGTGGAATCCCTGCCTGTCTCCCCTCAGCGGCAGCGGTACTGCAGGACGTGTGGTGGAATCACTGCCTGTCTCCCCTCAGCGGCAGCGGTACTGCAGGACGTGTGGTGGAATCCCTGCCTGTCTCCCCTCAGCAGCAGCGGTACTGCAGGACGTGTGGTGGAATCACTCCCTGTCTCCCCTCAGCGGCAGCGGTACTGCAGGACGTGTGGTGGAATCACTGCCTGTCTCCCCTCAGCGGCAGCGGTACTGCAGGACGTGTGGTGGAATCACTGCCTGTCTCCCCTCAGCGGCAGCGGTACTGCAGGACGTGTGGTGGAATCACTGCCTGTCTCCCCTCAGCGGCAGCGGTACTGCAGGACGTGTGGTGGAATCACTGCCTGTCTCCCCTCAGCGGCAGCGGTACTGCAGGACGTGTGGTGGAATCACTGCCTGTCTCCCCTCAGCGGCAGCGGTACTGCAGGACGTGTGGTGGAATCACTGCCTGTCTCCCCTCAGCGGCAGCGGTACTGCAGGACGTGTGGTGGAATCACTGCCTGTCTCCCCTCAGCGGCAGCGGTACTGCAGGGCGTGTGGTGGAATCCCTGCCTGTCTCCCCTCAGCGGCAGCGGTACTGCAGGACGTGTGGTGGAATCACTGCCTGTCTCCCCTCAGCGGCAGCGGTACTGCAGAACGTGTGGTGGAATCACTTCCTGTCTCCCCTCAGCGGCAGCGGTACTGCAGAACGTGTGGTGGAATCACTGCCTGTCTCACCTCAGCGGCAGCGGTACTGCAGGACGTGTGGTGGAATCACTGCCTGTCTCCCCTCAGCGGCAGCGGTACTGCAGAACGTGTGGTGGAATCACTTCCTGTCTCCCCTCAGCGGCAGCGGTACTGCAGAACGTGTGGTGGAATCACTGCCTGTCTCACCTCAGCGGCAGCGGTACTGCAGGACGTGTGGTGGAATCACTGCCTGTCTCCCCTCAGCGGCAGCGGTACTGCAGGACGTGTGGTGGAATCACTGCCTGTCTCCCCTCAGCGGCAGCGGTACTGCAGGACGTGTGGTGGAATCACTGCCTGTCTCCCCTCAGCGGCAGCGGTACTGCAGGACGTGTGGTGGAATCACTGCCTGTCTCCCCTCAGCGGCAGCGGTACTGCAGGACGTGTGGTGGAATCACTGCCTGTCTCCCCTCAGCGGCAGCGGTACTGCAGGACGTGTGGTGGAATCACTGCCTGTCTCCCCTCAGCGGCAGCGGTACTGCAGGACGTGTGGTGGAATCACTGCCTGTCTCCCCTCAGCGGCAGCGGTACTGCAGGACGTGTGGTGGAATCACTGCCTGTCTCCCCTCAGCGGCAGCGGTACTGCAGGACGTGTGGTGGAATCACTGCCTGTCTCCCCTCAGCGGCAGCGGTACTGCAGGACGTGTGGTGGAATCACTGCCTGTCTCCCCTCAGCGCAGCGGTACTGCAGGACGTGTGGTGGAATCACTGCCTGTCTCCCCTCAGCGGCAGCGGTACTGCAGGACGTGTGGTGGAATCACTGCCTGTCTCCCCTCAGCGGCAGCGGTACTGCAGGACGTGTGGTGGAATCACTGCCTGTCTCCCCTCAGCGCAGCGGTACTGCAGGACGTGTGGTGGAATCACTGCCTGTCTCACCTCAGCGGCAGCGGTACTGCAGGACGTGTGGTGGAATCACTGCCTGTCTCCCCTCAGCGGCAGCGGTACTGCAGGACGTGTGGTGGAATCACTGCCTGTCTCCCCTCAGCGGCAGCGGTACTGCAGGACGTGTGGTGGAATCACTGCCTGTCTCCCCTCAGCGGCAGCGGTACTGCAGGACGTGTGGTGGAATCACTGCCTGTCTCCCCTCAGCGGCAGCGGTACTGCAGGACGTGTGGTGGAATCACTGCCTGTCTCCCCTCAGCGGCAGCGGTACTGCAGGACGTGTGGTGGAATCACTGCCTGTCTCCCCTCAGCGGCAGCGGTACTGCAGGACGTGTGGTGGAATCACTGCCTGTCTCCCCTCAGCGGCAGCGGTACTGCAGGACGTGTGGTGGAATCACTGCCTGTCTCCCCTCAGCGGCAGCGGTACTGCAGGACGTGTGGTGGAATCACTGCCTGTCTCCCCTCAGCGCAGCGGTACTGCAGGACGTGTGGTGGAATCACTGCCTGTCTCCCCTCAGCGGCAGCGGTACTGCAGGGCGTGTGGTGGAATCACTGCCTGTCTCCCCTCAGCGGCAGCGGTACTGCAGGACGTGTGGTGGAATCACTGCCTGTCTCCCCTCAGCGGCAGCGGTACTGCAGGACGTGTGGTGGAATCACTGCCTGTCTCCCCTCAGCGGCAGCGGTACTGCAGGACGTGTGGTGGAATCACTGCCTGTCTCCCCTCAGCGGCAGCGGTACTGCAGGACGTGTGGTGGAATCACTGCCTGTCTCCCCTCAGCGGCAGCGGTACTGCAGGACGTGTGGTGGAATCACTGCCTGTCTCCCCTCAGCGGCAGCGGTACTGCAGGACGTGTGGTGGAATCACTGCCTGTCTCCCCTCAGCGGCAGTGGTACTGCAGGACGTGTGGTGGAATCACTGCCTGTCTCCCCTCAGCGCAGCGGTACTGCAGGACGTGTGGTGGAATCACTGCCTGTCTCCCCTCAGCGGCAGCGGTACTGCAGGGCGTGTGGTGGAATCACTGCCTGTCTCCCCTCAGCGGCAGCGGTACTGCAGGGCGTGTGGTGGAATCACTGCCTGTCTCCCCTCAGCGGCAGCGGTACTGCAGGACGTGTGGTGGAATCACTGCCTGTCTCCCCTCAGCGGCAGCGGTACTGCAGGACGTGTGGTGGAATCACTGCCTGTCTCCCCTCAGCGGCAGCGGTACTGCAGGACGTGTGGTGGAATCACTGCCTGTCTCCCCTCAGCGCAGCGGTACTGCAGGACGTGTGGTGGAATCACTGCCTGTCTCCCCTCAGCGGCAGCGGTACTGCAGGACGTGTGGTGGAATCACTGCCTGTCTCCCCTCAGCGGCAGCGGTACTGCAGGACGTGTGGTGGAATCACTGCCTGTCTCCCCTCAGCGGCAGCGGTACTGCAGGACGTGTGGTGGAATCACTGCCTGTCTCCCCTCAGCGGCAGCGGGTACTGCAGGACGTGTGGTGGAATCACTGCCTGTCTCCCCTCAGCGGCAGCGGTACTGCAGGACGTGTGGTGGAATCACTGCCTGTCTCCCCTCAGCGGCAGCGGTACTGCAGGACGTGTGGTGGAATCACTGCCTGTCTCCCCTCAGCGGCAGCGGTACTGCAGGGCGTGTGGTGGAATCACTGCCTGTCTCCCCTCAGCGTCAGCGGTACTGCAGGACGTGTGGTGGAATCACTGCCTGTCTCCCCTCAGCGGCAGCGGTACTGCAGGGCGTGTGGTGGAATCACTGCCTGTCTCCCCTCAGCGGCAGCGGTACTGCAGGGCGTGTGGTGGAATCACTGCCTGTCTCCCCTCAGCGGCAGCGGTACTGCAGGACGTGTGGTGGAATCACTGCCTGTCTCCACTCAGCGGCAGCGGTACTGCAGGACGTGTAGTGGAATCACTGCCTGTCTCCCCTCAGCGGCAGCGGTACTGCAGGGCGTGTGGTGGAATCACTGCCTGTCTCCCCTCAGCGGCAGCGGTACTGCAGGACGTGTGGTGGAATCACTGCCTGTCTCTCCTCAGCGGCAGCGGTACTGCAGGACGTGTGGTGGAATCACTGCCTGTCTCCCCTCAGCGGCAGCGGTACTGCAGGACGTGTGGTGGAATCACTGCCTGTCTCCCCTCAGCGGCAGCGGTACTGCAGGACGTGTGGTGGAATCACTGCCTGTCTCCCCTCAGCGGCAGCGGTACTGCAGAACGTGTGGTGGAATCACTGCCTGTCTCCCCTCAGCGGCAGCGGTACTGCAGGGCGTGTGGTGGAATCACTGCCTGTCTCCCCTCAGCGGCAGCGGTACTGCAGGACGTGTGGTGGAATCACTGCCTGTCTCCCCTCAGCGGCAGCGGTACTGCAGGACGTGTAGTGGAATCACTGCCTGTCTCCCCTCAGCGCAGCGGTACTGCAGGACGTGTGGTGGAATCCCTGCCTGTCTCTCCTCAGCGGCAGCGGTACTGCAGGACGTGTGGTGGAATCACTGCCTGTCTCCCCTCAGCGGCAGCGGTACTGCAGGACGTGTGGTGGAATCACTGCCTGTCTCCCCTCAGCGGCAGCGGTACTGCAGGACGTGTGGTGGAATCACTGCCTGTCTCCCCTCAGCGGCAGCGGTACTGCAGGACGTGTGGTGGAATCACTGCCTGTCTCCCCTCAGCGGCAGCGGTACTGCAGGGCGTGTGGTGGAATCACTGCCTGTCTCCCCTCAGCGGCAGCGGTACTGCAGGACGTGTGGTGGAATCACTGCCTGTCTCCCCTCAGCGGCAGCGGGTACTGCAGGGCGTGTGGTGGAATCACTGCCTGTCTCCCCTCAGCGGCAGCGGTACTGCAGGACGTGTGGTGGAATCACTGCCTGTCTCCCCTCAGCGGCAGCGGTACTGCAGGACGTGTGGTGGAATCACTGCCTGTCTCCCCTCAGCGGCAGCGGTACTGCAGGACGTGTGGTGGAATCACTGCCTGTCTCCCCTCAGCGGCAGCGGTACTGCAGGACGTGTGGTGGAATCACTGCCTGTCTCCCCTCAGCGGCAGCGGTACTGCAGGACGTGTGGTGGAATCACTGCCTGTCTCCCCTCAGCGGCAGCGGTACTGCAGGACGTGTGGTGGAATCACTGCCTGTCTCCCCTCAGCGGCAGCGGTACTGCAGGACGTGTGGTGGAATCACTGCCTGTCTCCCCTCAGCGGCAGCGGTACTGCAGGACGTGTGGTGGAATCACTGCCTGTCTCCCCTCAGCGGCAGCGGTACTGCAGGGCGTGTGGTGGAATCACTGCCTGTCTCCCCTCAGCGGCAGCGGGTACTGCAGGGCGTGTGGTGGAATCACTGCCTGTCTCCCCTCAGCGGCAGCGGTACTGCAGAACGTGTGGTGGAATCACTGCCTGTCTCCCCTCAGCGGCAGCGGTACTGCAGGACGTGTGGTGGAATCACTCCCTGTCTCCCCTCAGCGGCAGCGGTACTGCAGGACGTGTGGTGGAATCACTGCCTGTCTCCCCTCAGCGGCAGCGGTACTGCAGGGCGTGTGGTGGAATCACTGCCTGTCTCCCCTCAGCGCAGCGGTACTGCAGGACGTGTGGTGGAATCACTGCCTGTCTCCCCTCAGCGGCAGCGGTACTGCAGGGCGTGTGGTGGAATCACTGCCTGTCTCCCCTCAGCGGCAGCGGTACTGCAGGACGTGTGGTGGAATCACTGCCTGTCTCCCCTCAGCGGCAGCGGTACTGCAGGACGTGTGGTGGAATCACTGCCTGTCTCCCCTCAGCGCAGCGGTACTGCAGGACGTGTGGTGGAGTCACTGCCTGTCTCCCCTCAGCGGCAGCGGTACTGCAGGACGTGTGGTGGAATCACTGCCTGTCTCCCCTCAGCGGCAGCGGTACTGCAGGACGTGTGGTGGAATCACTGCCTGTCTCCCCTCAGCGGCAGCGGTACTGCAGGGCGTGTGGTGGAATCACTGCCTGTCTCCCCTCAGCGGCAGCGGTACTGCAGGACGTGTGGTGGAATCACTGCCTGTCTCCCCTCAGCGGCAGCGGTACTGCAGGACGTGTGGTGGAATCACTGCCTGTCTCCCCTCAGCGGCAGCGGTACTGCAGGACGTGTGGTGGAATCACTGCCTGTCTCCCCTCAGCGGCAGCGGTACTGCAGGACGTGTAGTGGAATCACTGCCTGTCTCCCCTCAGCGGCAGCGGTACTGCAGGACGTGTGGTGGAATCACTGCCTGTCTCCCCTCAGCGGCAGCGGTACTGCAGGGCGTGTGGTGGAATCACTGCCTGTCTCCCCTCAGCGGCAGCGGTACTGCAGGGCGTGTGGTGGAATCACTGCCTGTCTCCCCTCAGCGGCAGCGGTACTGCAGGACGTGTGGTGGAATCACTGCCTGTCTCCACTCAGCGGCAGCGGTACTGCAGGACGTGTAGTGGAATCACTGCCTGTCTCCCCTCAGCGGCAGCGGTACTGCAGGACGTGTGGTGGAATCACTGCCTGTCTCCCCTCAGCGGCAGCGGTACTGCAGGGCGTGTGGTGGAATCACTGCCTGTCTCCCCTCAGCGGCAGCGGTACTGCAGGACGTGTGGTGGAATCACTGCCTGTCTCCCCTCAGCGGCAGCGGTACTGCAGGACGTGTGGTGGAATCACTGCCTGTCTCCCCTCAGCGGCAGCGGTACTGCAGGACGTGTGGTGGAATCACTGCCTGTCATCCCTCAGCGGCAGCGGTACTGCAGGACGTGTGGTGGAATTGTGGCGCCCCTGAGGCTTCCGTCGCCACAGGTCATTGCACCCCATCTGCGGTGTGATGCCCCATTCTGGGAGAGGAAGAGAGTGAACTCCGGTCTCCTGGTAAATCCACACTACACCCATTGCTAGGGACACACAGGACCAGGGAAAGTGGCAGGCAACCCTCCCATGCTGCATGCTGAGAGGGGCTGTAAGACCCATCCCTGCTCCCATAGGGTGGTAGCTTAGCAACTGGGGAGGTGGGAGGAGCCACCAGAGAGCAGATAGAGAAAGGAAGGTCAAGTTAGTTTCAGTTTACCTCAGGGAGTGAGAGAAGCAGCATGTAGTTGGAGGAGAAGAACGAGAGAAAGGAGGGAGGAGGAGGCCTGCTGAGGCAGGCAAGGAGGAGAAAGAAGAGAAGGAAAGAAAGGGTCGCAGGGCCGCGGGTAGTCCTGTAGGTACCACGAGCTGTCCTTGTTGGGTACCGAAGCCGAGGGCCCAGAGGCGCTACGAGTAGCTGCAGGCTGCGGTGGCCTGGTCCACAGTGACATCGGTGGAGTGATTAGCTGCGACAGGGGACGGTCCCTAGAGACTGGAGGAGTGGAAAAGACAATCTCCAAACAGTAAAAACCGAGGCCCAGGGAATTGCAAGCTCCCAGGGCCAGAACCCAGAGCAGACCTTCAGAAAAGGGGTAATCAGCCGACAGGTGACCCCCCAGCCTGGAGACTGTAATGGAGGCCAAGCCAAGTCCATCTTAACAAGGCAAGGCTAGTGAAGACAGCAGAGAAAGAGACACTAAGAGAGAGGGTACCGGATTTCACACTCTGAATCACCCAGAAGACGGAGGTCCCTGACAGCGGTCCCAGCAGTCCAAGGGTTCTGCCTGCCCTGACAAGAACTGTGAGTAAAAGAACTTGAACTGCACCTCTGAAGTTGCCTCAGTTATTTCATCTGCATAGACATTTACAAGCACCAACTGTGCCCCGGGCATTGCTCCACCTGTGGGGAGCAGTACTACCATTGCTGCCATAATATCATCCCGGAGGCCTCACACAGCAGCGGCGGCTTATTAGCCGCATACCACAGGTGGCGTCACGAACACAAACTTTAACTTAAGCCACTTATTCTACTGACACCCACCAGGGCCACGGAGCCGGGCCCAGCCACCACTGACTACCACCGGACTAGTCCGGCCCGGCACCGGGTGTCCCATAGCCCTGGGGTGGGCGAGTCAATTTTGGCGTCACGAACAGGATTTCGTGCCCGGTCTAACCGGGTACTGTGCGCCTGGAGAACCGTGTGACAGACTGTGTACTTTACTGAGAAACCGCCGCCATTAGCGCTGCTGAGAGCGGGAAGAAGGGGGGCGTGAAAGAAAAAAAGGCGCGAAGAGAAGCCCCGCCCCCTTGTCCAAGAAAAGCGCGCGAAGCGGTGCCCGCCATAGAAAGCGGAAGAAAAGGAAGCGGCGACCAAATAAGCTGGCCGGCTGGCAGAAAAAGCTTAAACGCCCGACCAACAGATAAAGAAAATGTACCTTATCGCAGCGAAGGTGATGCAGCAGATCCGGCAAGCGACGCGCGGAGCAGCGACCGCCAGAACACCGGAGATGCTACTGAGGGGTGAGTCATTTAATGCCCCTGCCGGCGCGGGTGCCCCAACCCCCGCTGCCATGCCCGCGGTCCCTGGAGAAACGCCCGGCACGGCGACGCCGATCCAGGCCGCAGCCACGCCAGGTGCGGCCCGCCAAGATTTTGCCGCCGGAGCGGCGCCCATCCACACCGCAGCAGCGACTCCAATACAGGCCGCCGCCATGCCAGGCGCGGCCCGCCAAGACCAGCAGACGCAGACTGTGCTGACCGCTGTCTACCTGCTGCCAGGTGGGGAGCCGGAGAAGAATCCCTACAAGTAAAGATGAAGAGATGCTGAACTGTAGGTAGCCCCTGTCTGCCCCTCATTCTTTTCGAAGACGACACCCCTTCCTGCTGTGTTTTGCCCCTTATTCTTTTTGAAGACGTCACCCCCCATGTTATGTGCTACCGGGCCACTGAACTGGAATGTGGGCCCCGGTGGAAGTGTATGTGGCATGTCATACCAGGCCACTGGACTTAGTGGCTGGTATGTTGTTTATGTGTCCTATGTAACCAGGCCATTGGACTTAATGGCTGGTTGATTATGTCATTTTGTTTGATTGAAAGAAACGAACTGCCGGGCTACTGGACTTGTTGTAGCCAAAAATGTAATTAGTTGCACCTGTTGTGCCCCCTACCAGAATTATGGGGGATTTGCTTGAACCGTGCAATGGACTGGAAGTGCACACTTAGAGTTTTCTTTATAAGAAGTTCGCAACGTTCATGATATGTGCCTCCCATAAAGGGAAGAAATGTTTTGCTGTTTTATGTTATTGCATACCAAAAATGTTTTGCAGTTCTCCCATTTGTTTTTGTTGTTTTTCAGCCCGAGGACGTGCTGGGATTTGCTGTGGGGGAGTGTGGCGCCCCTGAGGCTTCCGTCGCCACAGGTCATTGCACCCCATCTGCGGTGTGATGCCCCATTCTGGGAGAGGAAGAGAGTGAACTCCGGTCTCCTGGTAAATCCACACTACACCCATTGCTAGGGACACACAGGACCAGGGAAAGTGGCAGGCAACCCTCCCATGCTGCATGCTGAGAGGGGCTGTAAGACCCATCCCTGCTCCCATAGGGTGGTAGCTTAGCAACTGGGGAGGTGGGAGGAGCCACCAGAGAGCAGATAGAGAAAGGAAGGTCAAGTTAGTTTCAGTTTACCTCAGGGAGTGAGAGAAGCAGCATGTAGTTGGAGGAGAAGAACGAGAGAAAGGAGGGAGGAGGAGGCCTGCTGAGGCAGGCAAGGAGGAGAAAGAAGAGAAGGAAAGAAAGGGTCGCAGGGCTGCGGGTAGTCCTGTAGGTACCACGAGCTGTCCTTGTTGGGTACCGAAGCCGAGGGCCCAGAGGCGCTACGAGTAGCTGCAGGCTGCGGTGGCCTGGTCCACAGTGACATCGGTGGAGTGATTAGCTGCGACAGGGGACGGTCCCTAGAGACTGGAGGAGTGGAAAAGACAATCTCCAAACAGTAAAAACCGAGGCCCAGGGAATTGCAAGCTCCCAGGGCCAGAACCCAGAGCAGACCTTCAGAAAAGGGGTAATCAGCCGACAGGTGACCCCCCAGCCTGGAGACTGTAATGGAGGCCAAGCCAAGTCCATCTTAACAAGGCAAGGCTAGTGAAGACAGCAGAGAAAGAGACACTAAGAGAGAGGGTACCGGATTTCACACTCTGAATCACCCAGAAGACGGAGGTCCCTGACAGCGGTCCCAGCAGTCCAAGGGTTCTGCCTGCCCTGACAAGAACTGTGAGTAAAAGAACTTGAACTGCACCTCTGAAGTTGCCTCAGTTATTTCATCTGCATAGACATTTACAAGCACCAACTGTGCCCCGGGCATTGCTCCACCTGTGGGGAGCAGTACTACCATTGCTGCCATAATATCATCCCGGAGGCCTCACACAGCAGCGGCGGCTTATTAGCCGCATACCACAGGTGGCGTCACGAACACAAACTTTAACTTAAGCCACTTATTCTACTGACACCCACCAGGGCCACGGAGCCGGGCCCAGCCACCACTGACTACCACCGGACTAGTCCGGCCCGGCACCGGGTGTCCCATAGCCCTGGGGTGGGCGAGTCAGAATCACTGCCTGTCTCCCCTCAGCGGCAGCGGTACTGCAGGGCGTGTGGTGGAATCACTGCCTGTCTCCCCTCAGCGGCAGCGGTACTGCAGGACGTGTGGTGGAATCACTGCCTGTCTCCCCTCAGCGGCAGCGGTGCTGCAGGACGTGTGGTGGAATCACTGCCTGTCTCCCCTCAGCGGCAGCGGTACTGCAGGGCGTGTGGTGGAATCACTGCCTGTCTCCCCTCAGCGGCAGCGGTACTGCAGGACGTGTGGTGGAATCACTGCCTGTCTCCCCTCAGCGGCAGCGGTACTGCAGGACGTGTGGTGGAATCACTGCCTGTCTCCCCTCAGCGGCAGCGGTACTGCAGGACGTGTGGTGGAATCACTGCCTGTCTCCCCTCAGCGGCAGCGGTACTGCAGGGTGTGTGGTGGAATCACTGCCTGTCTCCCCTCAGCGGCAGCGGTACTGCAGGACGTGTGGTGGAATCACTGCCTGTCTCCCCTCAGCGCAGCGGTACTGCAGGACGTGTGGTGGAATCACTCCCTGTCTCCCCTCAGCGGCAGCGGTACTGCAGGACGTGTAGTGGAATCACTGCCTGTCTCCCCTCAGCGGCAGCGGTACTGCAGGGCGTGTGGTGGAATCACTGCCTGTCTCCCCTCAGCGGCAGCGGGTACTGCAGGGCGTGTGGTGGAATCACTGCCTGTCTCCCCTCAGCGGCAGCGGTACTGCAGGACGTGTGGTGGAATCACTGCCTGTCTCCCCTCAGCGGCAGCGGTACTGCAGGACGTGTGGTGGAATCACTGCCTGTCTCCCCTCAGCGGCAGCGGTACTGCAGGACGTGTGGTGGAATCACTGCCTGTCTCCCCTCAGCGGCAGCGGTACTGCAGGACGTGTGGTGGAATCACTGCCTGTCTCCCCTCAGCGGCAGCGGTACTGCAGGACGTGTGGTGGAATCACTGCCTGTCTCCCCTCAGCGCAGCGGTACTGCAGGACGTGTGGTGGAATCACTCCCTGTCTCCCCTCAGCGGCAGCGGTACTGCAGGACGTGTAGTGGAATCACTGCCTGTCTCCCCTCAGCGGCAGCGGTACTGCAGGACGTGTGGTGGAATCACTGCCTGTCTCCCCTCAGCGGCAGCGGTACTGCAGGACGTGTGGTGGAATCACTGCCTGTCTCCCCTCAGCGGCAGCGGTACTGCAGGACGTGTGGTGGAATCACTGCCTGTCTCCCCTCAGCGGCAGCGGTACTGCAGGACGTGTGGTGGAATCACTGCCTGTCTCCCCTCAGCGGCAGCGGTACTGCAGGACGTGTGGTGGAATCACTGCCTGTCTCCCCTCAGCGGCAGCGGTACTGCAGGACGTGTGGTGGAATCACTGCCTGTCTCCCCTCAGCGGCAGCGGTACTGCAGGACGTGTGGTGGAATCACTGCCTGTCTCCCCCTCAGCGGCAGCGGTACTGCAGGACGTGTGGTGGAATCACTGCCTGTCTCCCCTCAGCGGCAGCGGTACTGCAGGACGTGTGGTGGAATCACTGCCTGTCTCCCCTCAGCGGCAGCGGTACTGCAGGACGTGTGGTAGAATCACTGCCTGTCTCCCCTCAGAGGCAGCGGTACTGCAGGACGTGTGGTGGAATCACTGCCTGTCTCCCCTCAGCGGCAGCGGTACTGCAGGACGTGTGGTGGAATCACTGCCTGTCTCCCCTCAGCGGCAGCGGTACTGCAGGACGTGTGGTGGAATCACTGCCTGTCTCCCCTCAGCGGCAGCGGTACTGCAGGACGTGTGGTGGAATCACTGCCTGTCTCCCCTCAGCGGCAGCGGTACTGCAGGACGTGTGGTGGAATCACTGCCTGTCTCCCCTCAGCGGCAGCGGTACTGCAGGACGTGTGGTGGAATCACTCCCTGTCTCCCCTCAGCGGCAGCGGTACTGCAGGACGTGTGGTGGAATCACTGCCTGTCTCCCCTCAGCGGCAGCGGTACTGCAGGACGTGTGGTGGAATCACTGCCTGTCATCCCTCAGCGGCAGCGGTACTGCAGGACGTGTGGTGGAATCACTGCCTGTCTCCCCTCAGCGGCAGCGGTACTGCAGGACGTGTGGTGGAATCACTGCCTGTCTCCCCTCAGCGCAGCGGTACTGCAGGGCGTGTGGTGGAATCACTGCCTGTCTCCCCTCAGCGGCAGCGGTACTGCAGGGCGTGTGGTGGAATCACTGCCTGTCTCCCCTCAGCGGCAGCGGGTTACTGCAGGACGTGTGGTGGAATCACTGCCTGTCTCTCCTCAGCGGCAGCGGTACTGCAGGACGTGTGGTGGAATCACTGCCTGTCTCTCCTCAGCGGCAGCGGTACTGCAGGACGTGTGGTGGAATCACTCCCTGTCTCCCCTCAGCGGCAGCGGTACTGCAGGACGTGTGGTGGAATCACTGCCTGTCTCCCCTCAGCGGCAGCGGTACTGCAGGACGTGTGGTGGAATCACTGCCTGTCTCCCCTCAGCGGCAGCGGTACTGCAGGGCGTGTGGTGGAATCACTGCCTGTCTCCCCTCAGCGGCAGCGGTACTGCAGGGCGTGTGGTGGAATCACTGCCTGTCTCCCCTCAGCGGCAGCGGTACTGCAGGACGTGTGGTGGAATCACTGCCTGTCTCTCCTCAGCGGCAGCGGTACTGCAGGACGTGTGGTGGAATCACTGCCTGTCTCCCCTCAGCGGCAGCGGTACTGCAGGACGTGTGGTGGAATCACTGCCTGTCTCCCCTCAGCGGCAGCGGTACTGCAGGACGTGTGGTGGAATCACTGCCTGTCTCTCCTCAGCGGCAGCGGTACTGCAGGACGTGTGGTGGAATCACTGCCTGTCTCCCCTCAGCGGCAGCGGTACTGCAGGACGTGTGGTGGAATCACTGCCTGTCTCCCCTCAGCGGCAGCGGTACTGCAGGACGTGTGGTGGAATCACTGCCTGTCTCCCCTCAGCGGCAGCGGTACTGCAGGACGTGTGGTGGAATCACTGCCTGTCTCCCCTCAGCGGCAGCGGTACTGCAGGACGTGTGGTGGAATCACTGCCTGTCTCCCCTCAGCGGCAGCGGTACTGCAGGACGTGTGGTGGAATCACTGCCTGTCTCCCCTCAGCGGCAGCGGTACTGCAGGGCGTGTGGTGGAATCACTGCCTGTCTCCCCTCAGCGGCAGCGGTACTGCAGGGCGTGTGGTGGAATCACTGCCTGTCTCCCCTCAGCGGCAGCGGTACTGCAGGGCGTGTGGTGGAATCACTGCCTGTCTCCCCTCAGCGGCAGCGGTACTGCAGGACGTGTGGTGGAATCACTGCCTGTCTCCCCTCAGCGGCAGCGTTACTGCAGGTCGTGTGGTGGAATCACTGCCTGTCTCCCCTCAGCGGCAGCGGTACTGCAGGACGTGTGGTGGAATCACTGCCTGTCTCCCCTCAGCGGCAGCGGTACTGCAGGACATGTGGTGGAATCACTGCCTGTCTCCCCTCAGCGGCAGCGGTACTGCAGGACGTGTGGTGGAATCACTGCCTGTCTCCCCTCAGCGGCAGCGGTACTGCAGGACGTGTGGTGGAATCACTGCCTGTCTCCCCTCAGCGGCAGCGGTACTGCAGGACGTGTGGTGGAATCACTGCCTGTCTCCCCTCAGCGGCAGCGGTACTGCAGGACGTGTGGTGGAATCACTGCCTGTCTCCCCTCAGCGCAGCGGTACTGCAGGACGTGTGGTGGAATCACTGCCTGTCTCCCCTCAGCGGCAGCGGGTACTGCAGGACGTGTGGTGGAATCACTGCCCTGTCTCCCCTCAGCGGCAGCGGTACTGCAGAACGTGTGGTGGAATCACTGCCTGTCTCCCCTCAGCGGCAGCGGGTACTGCAGGACGTGTGGTGGAATCACTGCCTGTCTCCCCTCAGCGGCAGCGGTACTGCAGGGCGTGTGGTGGAATCACTGCCTGTCATCCCTCAGCGGCAGCGGTACTGCAGGGCGTGTGGTGGAATCACTCCCTGTCTCCCCTCAGCGGCAGCGGTACTGCAGGGCGTGTGGTGGAATCACTGCCTGTCTCCCCTCAGCGGCAGCGGTACTGCAGGACGTGTAGGTGGAATCACTGCCTGTCTCCCCTCAGCGGCAGCGGTACTGCAGGACGTGTGGTGGAATCACTGCCTGTCATCCCTCAGCGGCAGCGGTACTGCAGGACGTGTGGTGGAATCACTGCCTGTCTCCCCTCAGCGGCAGCGGTACTGCAGGACGTGTGGTGGAATCACTGCCTGTCTCCCCTCAGTGCAGCGGTACTGCAGGACGTGTGGTGGAATCACTGCCTGTCTCCCCTCAGCGGCAGCGGTACTGCAGGACGTGTGGTGGAATCACTGCCTGTCTCCCCTCAGCGGCAGCGGGTACTGCAGGACGTGTGGTGGAATCACTGCCTGTCTCCCCTCAGCGGCAGCGGTACTGCAGGACGTGTGGTGGAATCACTGCCTGTCTCTCCTCAGCGGCAGCGGTACTGCAGGACGTGTGGTGGAATCACTGCCTGTCTCACCTCAGCGGCAGCGGTACTGCAGGACGTGTGGTGGAATCACTGCCTGTCTCTCCTCAGCGCAGCGGTACTGCAGGACGTGTGGTGGAATCACTGCCTGTCTCCCCTCAGCGGCAGCGGTACTGCAGGACGTGTGGTGGAATCACTGCCTGTCTCCCCTCAGCGGCAGCGGTACTGCAGGGCGTGTGGTGGAATCACTGCCTGTCTCCCCTCAGCGGCAGCGGTACTGCAGGGCGTGTGGTGGAATCACTGCCTGTCTCCCCTCAGCGGCAGCGGTACTGCAGGACGTGTGGTGGAATCACTGCCTGTCTCCCCTCAGCGGCAGCGGTACTGCAGGGTGTGTGGTGGAATCACTGCCTGTCTCCCCTCAGCGGCAGCGGTACTGCAGGACGTGTGGTGGAATCACTGCCTGTCTCCCCTCAGCGGCAGCGGTACTGCAGGACGTGT
This sequence comes from Anomaloglossus baeobatrachus, assembly GCF_048569485.1. Lineage (NCBI taxonomy): Eukaryota > Metazoa > Chordata > Amphibia > Anura > Aromobatidae > Anomaloglossus > Anomaloglossus baeobatrachus. The sequence goes on along the minus strand of NC_134356.1, from coordinate 584,863 downwards.
AGTGGAATCACTGCCTGTCTCCCCTCAGCGGCAGCGGTACTGCAGGACGTGTGGTGGAATCACTGCCTGTCTCCCCTCAGCGGCAGCGGTACTGCAGGACGTGTGGTGGAATCACTGCCTGTCTCCCCTCAGCGGCAGCGGTACTGCAGGACGTGTGGTGGAATCATTGCCTGTCTCCCCTCAGCGGCAGCGGTACTGCAGGACGTGTGGTGGAATCACTGCCTGTCTCCCCTCAGCGGCAGCGGTACTGCAGGACGTGTGGTGTAATCACTGCCTGTCTCCCCTCAGCGGCAGCGGTACTGCAGGACGTGTGGTGGAATCACTGCCTGTCTCCCCTCAGCGGCAGCGGTACTGCAGGGCGTGTGGTGGAATCACTGCCTGTCTCCCCTCAGCGGCAGCGGTACTGCAGGTCGTGTGGTGGAATCACTGCCTGTCTCCCCTCAGCGGCAGCGGTACTGCAGGGCGTGTGGTGGAATCACTGCCTGTCTCCCCTCAGCGGCAGCGGTACTGCAGGGACGTGTGGTGGAATCACTGCCTGTCTCCCCTCAGCGGCAGCGGTACTGCAGGACGTGTGGTGGAATCACTGCCTGTCTCCCCTCAGCGGCAGCGGTACTGCAGGACGTGTGGTGGAATCACTGCCTGTCTCCCCTCAGCGGCAGCGGTACTGCAGGACGTGTGGTGGAATCACTGCCTGTCTCCCCTCAGCGGCAGCGGTACTGCAGGACGTGTGGTGGAATCACTGCCTGTCTCCCCTCAGCGGCAGCGGTACTGCAGGACGTGTGGTGGAATCACTGCCTGTCTCCCCTCAGCGGCAGCGGTACTGCAGGGCGTGTGGTGGAATCACTGCCTGTCTCCCCTCAGCGGCAGCGGGGTACTGCAGGGCGTGTGGTGGAATCACTGCCTGTCTCCCCTCAGCGGCAGCGGTACTGCAGGACGTGTGGTGGAATCACTGCCTGTCTCCCCTCAGCGGCAGCGGTACTGCAGGACGTGTGGTGGAATCACTGCCTGTCTCCCCTCAGCGGCAGCGGTACTGCAGGACGTGTTGGTGGAATCACTGCCTGTCTCCCCTCAGCGGCAGCGGTACTGCAGGGACGTGTGGTGGAATCACTGCCTGTCTCCCCTCAGCGGCAGCGGTACTGCAGGGACGTGTGGTGGAATCACTGCCCTGTCTCCCCTCAGCGGCAGCGGTACTGCAGGGACGTGTGGTGGTATCACTGCCTGTCTCCCCTCAGCGGCAGCGGTACTGCAGGACGTGTGGTGGAATCACTGCCTGTCTCCCCTCAGCGGCAGCGGTACTGCAGGACGTGTGGTGGAATCACTGCCTGTCTCCCCTCAGCGGCAGCGGTACTGCAGGACGTGTGGTGGAATCACTGCCTGTCTCCCCCTCAGCGGCAGCGGTACTGCAGGACGTGTGGTGGAATCACTGCCTGTCTCCCCTCAGCGGCAGCGGTACTGCAGGACGTGTGGTGGAATCACTGCCTGTCTCCCCTCAGCGGCAGCGGTACTGCAGGACGTGTGGTGGAATCACTGCCTGTCTCCCCTCAGCGGCAGCGGTACTGCAGGACGTGTGGTGGAATCACTGCCTGTCTCCCCTCAGCGGCAGCGGTACTGCAGGACGTGTGGTGGAATCACTGCCTGTCTCCCCTCAGCGGCAGCGGGTACTGCAGGACGTGTGGTGGAATCACTGCCTGTCTCCCCTCAGCGGCAGCGGTACTGCAGGACGTGTGGTGGAATCACTGCCTGTCTCCCCTCAGCGGCAGCGGTACTGCAGGACGTGTGGTGGAATCACTGCCTGTCTCCCCTCAGCGGCAGCGGTACTGCAGGACGTGTGGTGGAATCACTGCCTGTCTCCCCTCAGCGGCAGCGGGTACTGCAGGACGTGTGGTGGAATCACTGCCTGTCTCCCCTCAGCGGCAGCGGTACTGCAGGGCGTGTGGTGGAATCACTGCCTGTCTCCCCTCAGCGGCAGCGGTACTGCAGGACGTGTGGTGGAATCACTGCCTGTCTCCCCTCAGCGCAGCGGTACTGCAGGACGTGTGGTGGAATCACTGCCTGTCTCCCCTCAGCGGCAGCGGTACTGCAGGACGTGTGGTGGAATCACTGCCTGTCTCCCCTCAGCGGCAGCGGTACTGCAGGACGTGTGGTGGAATCACTGCCTGTCTCCCCTCAGCGGCAGCGGTACTGCAGGGCGTGTGGTGGAATCACTGCCTGTCTCCCCTCAGCGGCAGCGGTACTGCAGGACGTGTGGTGGAATCACTGCCTGTCTCCCCTCAGCGGCAGCGGTACTGCAGGGCGTGTGGTGGAATCACTGCCTGTCTCCCCTCAGCTGCAGCGGTACTGCAGGACGTGTGGTGGAATCACTGCCTGTCTCCCCTCAGCGGCAGCGGTACTGCAGGACGTGTGGTGGAATCACTGCCTGTCTCCCCTCAGCGGCAGCGGTACTGCAGGACGTGTGGTGGAATCACTGCCTGTCTCCCCTCAGCGGCAGCGGTACTGCAGGACGTGTGGTGGAATCACTGCCTGTCTCCCCTCAGCGGCAGCGGTACTGCAGGACGTGTGGTGGAATCACTGCCTGTCTCCCCTCAGCGGCAGCGGTACTGCAGGACGTGTGGTGGAATCACTGCCTGTCTCCCCTCAGCGGCAGCGGTACTGCAGGGCGTGTGGTGGAATCACTGCCTGTCTCCCCTCAGCAGCAGCGGTACTGCAGGACGTGTGGTGGAATCACTGCCTGTCTCCCCTCAGCGGCAGCGGTACTGCAGGGCGTGTGGTGGAATCACTGCCTGTCTCCCCTCAGCGGCAGCGGTACTGCAGGACGTGTGGTGGAATCACTGCCTGTCTCCCCTCAGCGGCAGCGGTACTGCAGGACGTGTGGTGGAATCACTGCCTGTCTCCCCTCAGCGGCAGCGGTACTGCAGGACGTGTGGTGGAATCACTGCCTGTCTCCCCTCAGCGGCAGCGGTACTGCAGGACGTGTGGTGGAATCACTGCCTGTCTCCCCTCAGCGGCAGCGGTACTGCAGGGCGTGTGGTGGAATCACTGCCTGTCTCCCCTCAGCGGCAGCGGTACTGCAGGACGTGTGGTGGAATCACTGCCTGTCTCCCCTCAGCGGCAGCGGTACTGCAGGACGTGTGGTGGAATCACTGCCTGTCTCCCCTCAGCGGCAGCGGTACTGCAGGACGTGTGGTGGAATCACTGCCTGTCTCCCCTCAGCGGCAGCGGTACTGCAGGACGTGTGGTGGAATCACTGCCTGTCTCCCCTCAGCGGCAGCGGTACTGCAGGACGTGTGGTGGAATCACTGCCCTGTCTCCCCTCAGCGGCAGCGGTACTGCAGGACGTGTGGTGGAATCACTGCCTGTCTCCCCTCAGCGGCAGCGGTACTGCAGGACGTGTGGTGGAATCACTGCCTGTCTCCCCTCAGCGGCAGCGGTACTGCAGGACGTGTGGTGGAATCACTGCCTGTCTCCCCTCAGCGGCAGCGGTACTGCAGGACGTGTGGTGGAATCACTGCCTGTCTCCCCTCAGCGGCAGCGGTACTGCAGGACGTGTGGTGGAATCACTGCCTGTCTCCCCTCAGCGGCAGCGGTACTGCAGGACGTGTGGTGGAATCACTGCCTGTCTCCCCTCAGCGGCAGCGGTACTGCAGGGACGTGTGGTGGAATCACTGCCTGTCTCCCCTCAGCGGCAGCGGTACTGCAGGACGTGTGGTGGAATCACTGCCTGTCTCCCCTCAGCGGCAGCGGTACTGCAGGACGTGTGGTGGAATCACTGCCTGTCTCCCCTCAGCGGCAGCGGTACTGCAGGACGTGTGGTGGAATCACTGCCTGTCTCCCCTCAGCGGCAGCGGTACTGCAGGACGTGTGGTGGAATCACTGCCTGTCTCCCCTCAGCGGCAGCGGTACTGCAGGACGTGTGGTGGAATCACTGCCTGTCTCCCCCTCAGCGGCAGCGGTACTGCAGGACGTGTGGTGGAATCACTGCCTGTCTCCCCTCAGCGCAGCGGTACTGCAGGACGTGTGGTGGAATCACTGCCTGTCTCCCCTCAGCGGCAGCGGTACTGCAGGACGTGTGGTGGAATCACTGCCTGTCTCCCCTCAGCGGCAGCGGTACTGCAGGACGTGTGGTGGAATCACTGCCTGTCTCCCCTCAGCGGCAGCGGTACTGCAGGACGTGTGGTGGAATCACTGCCTGTCTCCCCTCAGCGGCAGCGGTACTGCAGGACGTGTGGTGGAATCACTGCCTGTCTCCCCTCAGCGGCAGCGGTACTGCAGGACGTGTGGTGGAATCACTGCCTGTCTCCCCTCAGCGGCAGCGGTACTGCAGGACGTGTGGTGGAATCACTGCCTGTCTCCCCTCAGCGGCAGCGGTACTGCAGGACGTGTGGTGGAATCACTGCCTGTCTCCCCTCAGCGGCAGCGGTACTGCAGGGCGTGTGGTGGAATCACTGCCTGTCTCCCCTCAGCGGCAGCGGTACTGCAGGACGTGTGGTGGAATCACTGCCTGTCTCCCCTCAGCGGCAGCGGTACTGCAGGACGTGTGGTGGAATCACTGCCTGTCTCCCCTCAGCGGCAGCGGTACTGCAGGACGTGTGGTGGAATCACTGCCTGTCTCCCCTCAGCGGCAGCGGTACTGCAGGACGTGTGGTGGAATCACTGCCTGTCTCCCCTCAGCGGCAGCGGTACTGCAGGGCGTGTGGTGGGAATCACTGCCTGTCTCCCCTCAGCGGCAGCGGTACTGCAGGACGTGTGGTGGAATCACTGCCTGTCTCCCCTCAGCGGCAGCGGTACTGCAGGACGTGTGGTGGAATCACTGCCTGTCTCCCCTCAGCGGCAGCGGTACTGCAGGACGTGTGGTGGAATCACTGCCTGTCTCCCCTCAGCGGCAGCGGTACTGCAGGACGTGTGGTGGAATCACTGCCTGTCTCCCCTCAGCGGCAGCGGGTACTGCAGGACGTGTGGTGGAATCACTGCCTGTCTCCCCTCAGCGGGCAGCGGTACTGCAGGACGTGTGGTGGAATCACTGCCTGTCTCCCCTCAGCGGCAGCGGTACTGCAGGACGTGTGGTGGAATCACTGCCTGTCTCCCCTCAGCGGCAGCGTACTGCAGGACGTGTGGTGGAATCACTGCCTGTCTCCCCTCAGCGGCAGCGGTACTGCAGGACGTGTGGTGGAATCACTGCCTGTCTCCCCTCAGCGGCAGCGGTACTGCAGGACGTGTGGTGGAATCACTGCCTGTCTCCCCTCAGCGGCAGCGGTACTGCAGGGCGTGTGGTGGAATCACTGCCTGTCTCCCCTCAGCGGCAGCGGTACTGCAGGGACGTGTGGTGGAATCACTGCCTGTCTCCCCTCAGCGGCAGCGGTACTGCAGGACGTGTGGTGGAATCACTGCCTGTCTCCCCTCAGCGGCAGCGGTACTGCAGGACGTGTGGTGGAATCACTGCCTGTCTCCCCTCAGCGGCAGCGGTACTGCAGGACGTGTGGTGGAATCACTGCCTGTCTCCCCTCAGCGGCAGCGGTACTGCAGGACGTGTGGTGGAATCACTGCCTGTCTCCCCTCAGCGGCAGCGGTACTGCAGGACGTGTGGTGGAATCACTGCCTGTCTCCCCTCAGCGGCAGCGGTACTGCAGGACGTGTGGTGGAATCACTGCCTGTCTCCCCTCAGCGGCAGCGGTACTGCAGGACGTGTGGTGGAATCACTGCCTGTCTCCCCTCAGCGGCAGCGGTACTGCAGGACGTGTGGTGGAATCACTGCCTGTCTCCCCTCAGCGGCAGCGGTACTGCAGGACGTGTGGTGGAATCACTGCCTGTCTCCCCTCAGCGGCAGCGGTACTGCAGGACGTGTGGTGGAATCACTGCCTGTCTCCCCTCAGCGGCAGCGGTACTGCAGGACGTGTGGTGGAATCACTGCCTGTCTCCCCTCAGCCGGCAGCGGTACTGCAGGACGTGTGGTGGAATCACTGCCTGTCTCCCCCTCAGCGGCAGCGGTACTGCAGGACGTGTGGTGGAATCACTGCCTGTCTCCCCTCAGCGGCAGCGGTACTGCAGGACGTGTGGTGGAATCACTGCCTGTCTCCCCTCAGCGGCAGCGGTACTGCAGGACGTGTGGTGGAATCACTGCCTGTCTCCCCTCAGCGGCAGCGGGTACTGCAGGACGTGTGGTGGAATCACTGCCTGTCTCCCCTCAGCGGCAGCGGTACTGCAGGACGTGTGGTGGAATCACTGCCTGTCTCCCCTCAGCGGCAGCGGTACTGCAGGACGTGTGGTGGAATCACTGCCTGTCTCCCCTCAGCGGCAGCGGTACTGCAGGACGTGTGGTGGAATCACTGCCTGTCTCCCCTCAGCGGCAGCGGTACTGCAGGACGTGTGGTGGAATCACTGCCTGTCTCCCCTCAGCGGCAGCGGTACTGCAGGACGTGTGGTGGAATCACTGCCTGTCTCCCCTCAGCGGCAGCGGTACTGCAGGACGTGTGGTGGAATCACTGCCTGTCTCCCCTCAGCGGCAGCGGTACTGCAGGACGTGTGGTGGAATCACTGCCTGTCTCCCCTCAGCGGCAGCGGTACTGCAGGACGTGTGGTGGAATCACTGCCTGTCTCCCCTCAGCGGCAGCGGTACTGCAGGACGTGTGGTGGAATCACTGCCTGTCTCCCCTCAGCGGCAGCGGTACTGCAGGACGTGTGGTGGAATCACTGCCTGTCTCCCCTCAGCGGCAGCGGTACTGCAGGACGTGTGGTGGAATCACTGCCTGTCTCCCCTCAGCGGCAGCGGTACTGCAGGACGTGTGGTGGAATCACTGCCTGTCTCCCCTCAGCGGCAGCGGTACTGCAGGACGTGTGGTGGAATCACTGCCTGTCTCCCCTCAGCGGCAGCGGTACTGCAGGACGTGTGGTGGAATCACTGCCTGTCTCCCCTCAGCGGCAGCGGTACTGCAGGACGTGTGGTGGAATCACTGCCTGTCTCCCCTCAGCGGCAGCGGTACTGCAGGACGTGTGGTGGAATCACTGCCTGTCTCCCCTCAGCGGCAGCGGTACTGCAGGACGTGTGGTGGAATCACTGCCTGTCTCCCCTCAGCGGCAGCGGTACTGCAGGACGTGTGGTGGAATCACTGCCTGTCTCCCCTCAGCGGCAGCGGTACTGCAGGACGTGTGGTGGAATCACTGCCTGTCTCCCCTCAGCGGCAGCGGTACTGCAGGACGTGTGGTGGAATCACTGCCTGTCTCCCCTCAGCGGCAGCGGTACTGCAGGACGTGTGGTGGAATCACTGCCTGTCTCCCCTCAGCGGCAGCGGTACTGGCAGGACGTGTGGTGGAATCACTGCCTG
>NC_134356.1:565000-577447 GCF_048569485.1 Anomaloglossus baeobatrachus | reverse complement strand
TCCTTCTCTCACACACTCCAGTGATGACATCACAGCGACCCTAACGTCCAGATCCTTCTCCTCACACACTCCAGTGATGACATCACAGCGACCTACGTCCGGATCCTTCTCTCACACACTCCAGTGATGACATCACAGCGGCCTACGTCCCAGATCCTTCTCTCACACACTCCAGTGATGACATCACAGCGACCTACGTCCAGATCCTTCTCTCACACACTCCAGTGATGACATCACCGCGACCTACGTCCAGATCCTTCTCTCACACACTCCAGTGATGACATCACAGCGACCTACGTCCGGATCCTTCTCTCACACACTCCAGTGATGACATCACAGCGACCTACGTCCAGGATCCTTCTCTCACACACTCCAGTGATGACATCACAGCGACCTACAGTCCAGATCCTTCTCTCACACACTCCAGTGATGACATCACAGCGACCTACGTCCAGATCCTTCTCTCACACACTCCAGTGATGACATCACAGCGACCTACGTCCGGATCCTTCTCTCACACACTCCAGTGATGACATCACAGCGACCCTACTGTCCGGATCCTTCTCTCACACACTCCAGTGATGACATCACAGCGACCTACATCCGGATCCTTCTCTCACACACTCCAGTGATGACATCACAGCGACCTACGTCCAGATCCTTCTCTCACACACTCAGTGATGACATCACCGCGACCTACGTCCGATCCTTCTCACACCACTCCAGTGATGACATCACAGCGGACCTACGTCCGGATCCTTCTCTCACACACTCCAGTGATGACATCACAGCGACCTACGTCCTGATCCTTCTCTCACACACTCTCAGGTGATGACATCACAGCGACCTACGTCCGGATCCTTCTCTCACACACTCCAGTGATGACATCACCAGCGGACCTACGTCCGGATCCCTCTCTCACACACTCCAGTGATGACATCACAGCGACCTACGTCCGGATCCCTCTCTCACACACTCCAGTGATGACATCACAGCGACCTACGTCCGGATCCCTTCGTCTCACACACTCCAGTGATGACATCACAGCGACCTACGTCCAGATCCTTCTCTCACACACTCCAGTGATGACATCACAGCGACCTACGTCCGGATCCCTCTCTCACACACTCCAGTGATGACAATCACAGCGACCTACGTCCGGATCCTTCTCTCACACACTCCAGTGATGACATCACAGCGGACCTACGCGTCCCCCCGGATCCTTCTCTCACACACTCCAGTGATGACATCACAGCGACCTACGTCCGGATCTTTCTCTCACACACTCCAGTGATGACATCACAGCGGACCTACGTCCGGATCCTTCTCTCACACACTCCAGTGATGACATCACAGCGACCTACGTCCGGATCCTTCTCTCTCACACTCCAGTGATGACATCACAGCGACCTACGTCCAGATCCTTCTCTCACACACTCCAGTGATGACATCACAGGCGACCTACGTCCGGATCCTCTCTCACACACTCCAGTGATGACATCACAGCCGACCTATGTCCAGATCCTTCTCTCACACACTCAGTGATGACATCACAGCGACCTACGTCCGGATCCTTCTCTCACACACTCCAGTGATGACATCACAGCGACCTACGTCCGGATCCTTCTCTCACACACTCCAGTGAAGACATCACAGCGACCTACGTCCGGATCCCTCTCTCACACATTCCAGTGATGACATCACAGCGACCTACGTCCAGATCCTTCTCTCACACACTCCAGTGATGACATCACAGCGACCTACGTCCGGATCCTTCTCTCTCACACTCCAGTGATGACATCACAGCGACCTACGTCCGGATCCTTCTCTCTCACACTCCAGTGATGACATCACAGCGATCTACGTCCGGATCCTCTCACACATTCCAGTGATGACATCACAGCGACCTACGTCCGGGATCCTTCTCTCACACACTCCAGTGATGACATCACAAGCGACCTACGTCCGGATCCTTCTCTCACACACTCCAGTGATGACATCACAGCGACCTACGTCCAGATCCCTTCTCTCACACACTCCAGTGATGACATCACAGCGACCACAGTGAGGGGAGAGGGAGGGTGTGAGGGCTGCAGACAGTGAGGGGGAGAGGAGGGGTGTGAGGCAGCAGACAGTGAGGGAAGAGGAGGGTGTGAGGCAGCAGACAGTGAGGGGAGAGGAGGGTGTGAGGCTGCAGACAATGAGGGGAGAGGAGGGTGTGAGGCAGCAGACAGTGAGGGAAGAGGAGGGTGTGAGGCTGCAGACAGTGAGGGGGAGAGGAGGGTGTGAGGCAGCAGACAGTGAGGGGAAGAGGAGGGTGTGAGCAGCAGACAGTGAGGGAAGAGGAGGGGTGAGGCAGCAGACAGTGAGGGGAGAGGAGGGTGTGAGGCTGCAGACAATGAGGGGAGAGGAGGGTGTGAGGCAGCAGACAGTGAGGGGAGAGGAGGGGTGTGAGGCTGCAGACAATGAGGGGAGAGGAGGGTGTGAGGCAGCAGACAGTGAGGGGAGAGGAGGGTGTGAGGCTGCAGACAGTGAGGGGAGAGGAGGGTGTGAGGCAGCAGACAGTGAGGGGAGAGGAGGGTGTGAGGCAGCAGACAGTGAGGGGGAGAGGAGGGTGTGAGGCTGCAGACAGTGAGGGGGAGAGGAGCGTGTGAGGCAGCAGACAGTGAGGGGAGAGGAGGGTGTGAGGCAGCAGACAGTGAGGGGAGAGGAGGGTGTGAGGCAGCAGACAGTGAGGGGAGATGAGGGTGTGAGGCTGCAGACAGTGAGGGAAGAGGAGGGTGTGAGGCTCCAGACAGTGAGGGGAGAGGAGGGTGTGAGGCAGCAGACAGTGAGGGGAGAGGAGGGTGTGAGGCAGCAGACAGTGAAGGGAGAGGAGGGTGTGAGGCTGCAGACAGTGAGGGGAGAGGAGGGTGTGAGGCAGCAGACAGTGAGGGGAGAGGAGGGTGTGAGGCAGCAGACAGGGAGGGGGGAGAGGAGGGTTGTGAGGCTGCAGACAGTGAGGGGAGAGGGAGGGTGTGAGGCCAGCAGACAGTGAGGGGAGAGGAGGGTGTTGAGGCAGCAGACAGTGAGGGGAGGAGGAGGTGTGAGGCTTGCAGACCGTGAGGGGAGCAGGAGGGTGTGAGGCTGCAGACAGTGAGGGAGAGAGAGTGGGTGTGTGAGCTGCAGACTGAGAGGGAGAGGAGGGTGTGAGGCTGCAGACAGTGAGGGGAGAGGAGGGTGTGAGGCTGCAGACAGTGAGGGGAGAGGAGGGTGTGAGGCTGCAGACAGTGAGGAGAGAGGAGGGTGTGAGGCTGCAGACAGTGAGGGGAGAGGAAGGTGTGTGAGGCTCAGACAGTGAGGGGAGGGAGGGTGTGAGGCAGCAGACAGTGAGGGGAGAGGAGGGGTGTGAGGCCTGCAGACAGTGAGGGAGAGAGAGGGTGTGAGGCTCCAGACAGTGAGGAGAGAGGAGGGTGTGAGGCTGCAGACAGTGACGGGAGAGGAGGGTGTGAGGCTGCAGACAGTGAGGGGAGAGGAGGGTGTGAGGCAGCAGACAGTGAGGGCAGAGGAGGGTGTGACGGCAGCAGACAGTGAGGGGAGAGGAGGGTGTGAGGCAGCAGACAGTGAGGGGGAGAGAGGAGGGTGTGAGGCTGCAGACAGTGAGGGGAGAGGAGGGTGTGAGGCAGCAGACAGTGAGGGGGAGAGGAGGGTGTGAGGCTGCAGACAGTGAGGGGGAGAGGAGGGTGTGAGGCTGCAGGACAGTGAGGGAGAGAGGAGGGTGTGAGGCAGCAGACAGTGAGGGGAGAGGAGGGTGTGATGCTGCAGACAGTGAGGGGAGAGGAGGGTGTGAGGCTGCAGACAGTGAGGGGAGAGGAGGGTGTGATGCTGCAGACAGTGAGGGGAGAGGAGGGGGTGTGAGGCTGCAGACAGTGAGGGGAGGAGGGAGGGTGTGAGGCTGCAGACAGTGAGGGGAGAGGAAGGTGTGAGGCTGCAGACAGTGAGGGGAGAGGAGGGTGTGAGGCTGCAGACAGTGAGGGGAGAGGAGGGTGTGAGGCTGCAGACAGTGAGGAGAGAGGAGGGGTGTGAGCCTGCAGACAGTGAGGGGAGAGGAGGGTGTGAGGCTGCCAGACAGTGAGGGGAGAGGAGGGTGTGAGGCAGCAGACAGTGAGGGGAGAGGAGGGTGTGAGGCAGCAGACAGTGAGGGGAGAGGAGGGTGTGAGGCTGCAGACAGTGAGGAGAGAGGAGGGTGTGAGGCTGCAGACAGTGAGGGGAGAGGAGGGTGTGAGGCTGCAGACAGTGAGGGGAGAGGAGGGTGTGAGGCTGCAGACAGTGAGGGGAGAGGAGGGTGTGAGGCAGCAGACAGTGAGGGGAGAGGAGGGTGTGAGGCTGCAGACAGTGAGGGGAGAGGAGGATGTGAGGCTGCAGACAGTGAGGGGAGAGGAGGGTGTGAGGCTGCAGACAGTGAGTGGAGAGGAGAGTGTGAGGCAGCAGACAGTGAGGGGAGAGGAGGGTGTGAGGCAGCAGACAGTGAGTGGAGAGGAGAGTGTGAGGCAGCAGACAGTGAGGGGAGAGGAGGGTGTGAGGCTGCAGACAGTGAGGGGAGAGGAGGGTGTGAGGCTGCAGACAGTGAGGGGAGAGGAGGGTGTGAGGCTGCAGACAGTGAGGGGAGAGGAGGGTGTGAGGCTGCAGACAGTGAGGGGAGAGGAGGGTGTGAGGCTCCAGACAGTGAGGGAGAGAGGAGGGTGTGAGGCAGCAGACAGTGAGGGGAGAGGAGAGTGTGAGGCAGCAGACAGTGAGGGGAGAGGAGGGTGTGAGGGTCCAGATAGTGAGGAGAGAGGAGGGTGTGAGGCAGCAGACAGTGAGGGGAGAGGAGGGTGTGAGGCTGCAGACAGTGAGGGGAGAGGAGGGTGTGAGGCAGCAGACAGTGAGGAGAAAGGAGGGTGTGAGGCTGCAGACAGTGAGGGGAGAGGAGGGTGTGAGGCTGCAGACAGTGAGGGGAGAGGAGGGTGTGAGTCAGCAGACAGTGAGGGGAGAGGAGGGTGTGAGGCTGCAGACAGTGAGGGCAGAGGAGGGTGTGAGGCAGCAGACAGTGAGGGGAGAGGAGGGTGTGAGGCAGCAGACAGTGAGTGGAGAGGAGAGTGTGAGGCAGCAGACAGTGAGGGGAGAGGAGGGTGTGAGGCAGCAGACAGTGAGGGGAGAGGAGGGTGTGAGGCTGCAGACAGTGAGGGGAGAGGAGGGTGTGAGGCTGCAGACAGTGAGGGGAGAGGAGGGTGTGAGGCAGCAGACAGTGAGGAGAGAGGAGGGTGTGAGGCTGCAGACAGTGAGGGGAGAGGAGGGTGTGAGGCAGCAGACAGTGAGGGGAGAGGAGGGTGTGAGGCAGCAGACAGTGAGGGGAGAGGAGGGTGTGAGGCTGCAGACAGTGAGGGGAGAGGAGGGTGTGAGGCAGCAGACAGTGAGGGGAGAGGAGGGTGTGAGGCAGCAGACAGTGAGTGGAGAGGAGAGTGTGAGGCAGCAGACAGTGAGGGGAGAGGAGGGTGTGAGGCAGCAGACAGTGAGGGGAGAGGAGGGTGTGAGTTAGCAGACAGTGAGGGGAGAGGAGGGTGTGAGGCTGCAGACAGTGAGGAGAGAGGAGGGTGTGAGGCTGCAGACAGTGAGGGGAGAGGAGGGTGTGAGGCTGCAGACAGTGAGGAGAGAGGAGGGTGTGAGGCAGCAGACAGTGAGGGGAGAGGAGGGTGTGAGGCAGCAGACAGTGAGTGGAGAGAAGAGTGTGAGGCAGCAGACAGTGAGGGGAGAGGAGGGTGTGAGGCAGCAGACAGTGAGGGGAGAGGAGGGTGTGAGTTAGCAGACAGTGAGGGGAGAGGAGGGTGTGAGGCTGCAGACAGTGAGGAGAGAGGAGGGTGTGAGGCTGCAGACAGTGAGGGGAGAGGAGGGTGTGAGGCAGCAGACAGTGAGGGGAGAGGAGGGTGTGAGGCAGCAGACAGTGAGGGGAGAGGAGAGTGTGAGGCTGCAGACAGTGAGGGGAGAGGAGGGTGTGAGGCAGCAGACAGTGAGGAGAGAGGAGGGTGTGAGGCTGCAGACAGTGAGGGGAGAGGAGGGTGTGAGGCAGCAGACAGTGAGGGGAGAGGAGGGTGTGAGGCTGCAGACAGTGAGGAGAGAGGAGGGTGTGAGGCAGCAGACAGTGAGGGGAGAGGAGGGTGTGAGGCTGCAGACAGTGAGGAGAGAGGAGGGTGTGAGGCAGCAGACAGTGAGGGGAGAGGAGAGTGTGAGGCTGCAGACAGTGAGGGGAGAGGAGGGTGTGAGGCTGCAGACAGTGAGGGGAGAGGGGGGTGTGAGGCAGCAGACAGTGAGGAGAGAGGAGGGTGTGAGCCTGCAGACAGTGAGGGGAGAGGAGGGTGTGAGGCAGCAGACAGTGAGGGGAGAGGAGGGTGTGAGGCAGCAGACAGTGAGGGGAGAGGAGGGTGTGAGGCTGCAGACAGTGAGGGGAGAGAAGGGTGTGAGGCTGCACAGTGAGGAGAGAGGAGGGTGTGAGGCAGCAGACAGTGAGGGGAGAGGAGGGTGTGAGGCTGCAGACAGTGAGGGGAGAGGAGGGTGTGAGGCAGCAGACAGTGAGGGGAGAGGAGGGTGTGAGGCTGCAGACAGTGAGGGGAGAGGAGGGTGTGAGGCTGCAGACAGTGAGGAGAGAGGAGGGTGTGAGGCAGCAGACAGTGAGGGGAGAGGAGGGTGTGAGGCTGCAGACAGTGAGGGGAGAGGAGGGTGTGAGGCAGCAGACAGTGAGGGGAGAGGATGGTGTGAGGCTGCAGACAGTGAGGGGAGAGGAGGGTGTGAGGCTGCAGACAGTGAGGGGAGAGGAGGGTGTGAGGCTGCAGACAGTGAGGGGAGAGGAGGGTGTGAGGCTGCAGACAGTGAGGGGAGAGGAGGGTGTGAGGCTGCAGACAGTGAGGGGAGAGGAGGGTGTGAGGCAGCAGACAGTGAGGGGAGAAAAGGGTGTGAGGCTGCAGACAGTGATGGGAGAGGAGGGTGTGAGACAGCAGACAGTGAGGGGAGAGGAGGGTGTGAGTCAGCAGACAGTGAGGGGAGAGGAGGGTGTGAGGCTGCAGACAGTGAGGGGAGAGGAGGGTGTGAGGCAGCAGACAGTGAGGGGAGAGGAGGGTGTGAGGCTGCAGACAGTGAGGGGAGAGGAGGGTGTGAGCCTGCAGACAGTGAGGAGAGAGGAGGGTGTGAGGCTGCAGACAGTGAGGGGAGAGGAGGGTGTGAGGCTGCAGACAGTGAGGGGAGAGGAGGGTGTGAGCCTGCAGACAGTGAGGGGAGAGGAGGGTGTGAGGCTTCAGACAGTGAGGAGAGAGGAGGGTGTGAGGCTGCAGACAGTGAGGGGAGAGGAGGGTGTGAGGCTGCAGACAGTGAGGGGAGAGGAGGGTGTGAGGCTGCAGACAGTGAGGGGAGAGGAGGGTGTGAGGCAGCAGACAGTGAGGGGAGAGGAGGGTGTGAGGCTTCAGACAGTGAGGAGAGAGGAGGGTGTGAGGCTGCAGACAGTGAGGGGAGAGGAGGGTGTGAGGCTGCAGACAGTGAGGGGAGAGGAGGGTGTGAGGCTGCAGACAGTGAGGGGAGAGGAGGGTGTGAGGCTGCAGACAGTGAGGGGAGAGGAGGGTGTGAGGCTGCAGACAGTGAGGGGAGAGGAGGGTGTGAGGCTGCAGACAGTGAGGAGAGAGGAGGGTGTGAGGCTGCAGACAGTGAGGGGAGAGGAGGGTGTGAGGCTGCAGAGAGTGAGGGGAGAGGAGGGTGTGAGGCTGCAGACAGTGAGGGGAGAGGAGGGTGTGAGGCTGCAGACAGTGAGGGGAGAGGAGGGTGTGAGGCTGCAGACAGTGAGGGGAGAGGAGGGTGTGAGGCAGCAGACAGTGAGGGGAGAGGAGGGTGTGAGGCAGCAGACAGTGAGGGGAGAGGAGGGTGTGAGGCAGCAGACAGTGAGGAGAGAGGAGGGTGTGAGGCAGCAGACAGTGAGGGGAGAGGAGGGTGCGAGGCTGCAGACAGTGAGGGGAGAGGAGGGTGTGAGTCAGCAGACAGTGAGGAGAGAGGAGGGTGTGAGGCTGCAGACAGTGAGGAGAGAGGAGGGTGTGAGGCTGCAGACAGTGAGGGGAGAGGAGGGTGTGAGGCTGCAGACAGTGAGGAGAGAGGAGGGTGTGAGGCTGCAGACAGTGAGGGGAGAGGAGGGTGTGAGGCTGCAGACAGTGAGGGGAGAGGAGGGTGTGAGGCTGCAGACAGTGAGGGGAGAGGAGGGTGTGAGGCTGCAGACAGTGAGGGGAGAGCAGGGTGTGAGGCTGCAGACAGTGAGGGGAGAGGAGGGTGTGAGGCTGCAGACAGTGAGGGGAGAGGAGGGTGTGAGGCAGCAGACAGTGAGGAGAGAGGAGGGTGTGAGGCTGCAGACAGTGAGGGGAGAGGAGGGTGTGAGGCAGCAGACAGTGAGGGGAGAGGAGGGTGTGAGGCTGCAGACAGTGAGGGGAGAGGAGGGTGTGAGGCTGCAGACAGTGAGGGGAGAGGAGGGTGTGAGGCTGCAGACAGTGAGGGGAGAGGAGGGTGTGAGGCTGCAGACAGTGAGGAGAGAGGAGGGTGTGAGGCAGCAGACAGTGAGGGGAGAGGAGGGTGTGAGGCTGCAGACAGTGAGGGGAGAGGAGGGTGTGAGGCAGCAGACAGTGAGGGGAGAGGAGGGTGTGAGGCAGCAGACAGTGAGGGGAGAGGAGGGTGTGAGGCTGCAGACAGTGAGGGGAGAGGAGGGTGTGAGGCTGCAGACAGTGAGGGGAGAGGAGGGTGTGAGGCTGCAGACAGTGAGGGGAGAGGAGGGTGTGAGGCTGCAGACAGTGAGGGGAGAGGAGGGTGTGAGGCTGCAGACAGTGAGGGGAGAGGAGGGTGTGAGCCTGCAGACAGTGAGGGGAGAGGAGGGTGTGAGGCTGCAGACAGTGAGGGGAGAGGAGGGTGTGAGGCAGCAGACAGTGAGGGGAGAGGAGGGTGTGAGGCAGCAGACAGTGAGGGGAGAGGAGGGTGTGAGGCAGCAGACAGTGAGGGGAGAGGAGGGTGTGAGGCAGCAGACAGTGAGGGGAGAGGAGGGTGTGAGGCTGCAGACAGTGAGGGGAGAGGAGGGTGTGAGGCTGCAGACAGTGAGGGGAGAGGAGGGTGTGAGGCTGCAGACAGTGAGGGGAGAGGAGGGTGTGAGGCTGCAGACAGTGAGGAGAGAGGAGGGTGTGAGGCAGCAGACAGTGAGGGGAGAGGAGGGTGTGAGGCAGCAGACAGTGAGGGGAGAGGAGGGTGTGAGGCAGCAGACAGTGAGGGGAGAGGAGGGTGTGAGGCTGCAGACAGTGAGGGGAGAGGAGGGTGTGAGGCTGCAGACAGTGAGGGGAGAGGAGGGTGTGAGGCTGCAGACAGTGAGGGGAGAGGAGGGTGTGAGGCTGCAGACAGTGAGGGGAGAGGAGGGTGTGAGGCTGCAGACAGTGAGGGGAGAGGAGGGTGTGAGCCTGCAGACAGTGAGGGGAGAGGAGGGTGTGAGGCTGCAGACAGTGAGGGGAGAGGAGGGTGTGAGGCAGCAGACAGTGAGGGGAGAGGAGGGTGTGAGGCAGCAGACAGTGAGGGGAGAGGAGGGTGTGAGGCAGCAGACAGTGAGGGGAGAGGAGGGTGTGAGTCTCTGTAGCAGTCTGGAGGATAAGACAAAATGGAAAGCAGAATAGTGACTGCAGCTCTGGAGGTGACTGGAGGATAAGACAAAATATCATAGCAGAATAGTGAGTGCAGCTCTGGAGGTGTCTGTAGGATAAGACATGATGTAACAGCAGAATAGTGAGTGCCGCTCTGGAGGTGACTGGAGGGTAAGACATAATATAACAGTAGAATAGTGAGTGCAGCTCTGGAGGTGACTGGAGGATAAGACATGATGTAACAGCAGAATAGTGAATGCCGCTCTGGAGGTGACTGGAGGGTAAGACATGATATAACAGTAGAATAGTGATTGCAGCTCTGGAGGTGATTGGAGGATAAGACATGATGTAACAGCAGAATAGTGACTGCAGCTCTGGAGGTGACTGGAGGATAAGACATGATGTAACAGCAGAATAGTGAGTGCAGCTCTGGAGGTGACTGGAGGATAAGACACGATATAACAGCAGAATAGTGACTGCAGCTCTGGAGGTGACTGGAGGATAAGACATGAAGTAACAGCAGAATAGTGAGTGCAGCTCTGGAGGTGACTGGAGGATAAGACACGATATAACAGCAGAATAGTGACTGCAGCTCTGGAGGTGACTGGAGGATAAGACACTGTGTAACAGCAGAATAGTGACTGCAGCTCTGGAGGTGACTGGAGGATAAGACATGATGTAACAGCAGAATAGTGACTGCAGCTCTGGAGGTGACTGGAGGATAAGACACGATATAACAGCAGAATAGTGTGTGCAGCTCTGGAGGTGACTGGAGTGTTGTCCTTGCTGTGGGATCAGTGTCAGGTGTTGGACATTTCTGCAGTGGTGACATTTGTGGAGCGGGGTCTGGCAGTGGGGGTCCCCGGCCTCATTGTGTGGAGGGGACGGGAAGCAGACGTCGTTATCAGAGTTCTGGCCGGACGTAAATTATACAAATTATCTTATAATAACACGGACGAAAAAACTGTGACGTGCGAAGAAATAACTGCGACTGCGGAGGGATTACAGCTCCGGAACATACCGAAGCCCCCAATATAACCCCCCCACCCCGAGAGAGGAAGTGATGTCAGCGGGGTCCTCTCTCCTGTAGAGTGTAAGCTCTTATGGTCAGTGGGGTCTTCTCTCCTGTAGAGTGTAAGCTCTTATGGTCAGTGGGGCCCTCTCTCCTGTAGAGTGTAAGCTCTTATAGTCAGTGGGGTCTTCTCTCCTGTAGAGTGTAAGCTCTTATGGTCAGTGGGGTCCTCTCTGTCCTGTAGAGTGTAAGCTCTTATGGTCAGTGTGGTCCTCTCTCTCCTGTAGAGTGTAAGCTCTTATGGTCAGTGGGGTCCTCTCTCTCCTGTAGAGTGTAAGCTCTTATAGTCAGTGGGGTCTTCTCTCCTGTAGAGTGTAAGCTCTTATAGTCAGTGGGGTCTTCTCTCCTGTAGAGTGTAAGCTCTTATGGTCAGTGGGGCCCTCTCTCCTGTAGAGTGTAAGCTCTTATGGTCAGCAGGGTCCTCTCTCCTGTAGAGTGTAAGCTCTTATGGTCAGCAGGGTCCTCTCTCCTGTAGAGTGTAAGCTCTTATGGTCAGCAGGGTCCTCTCTCCTGTAGAGTGTAAGCTCTTATGGTCAGTGGGGCCCTCTCTCCTGTAGAGTGTAAGCTCTTATGGTCAGCAGGGTCCTCTCTCCTGTAGAGTGTAAGCTCTTATAGTCAGTGGGGTCCTCTCTCCTGTAGAGTGTAAGCTCTTATGGTCAGCAGGGTCCTCTCTCCTGTAGAGTGTAAGCTCTTATAGTCAGTGGGGTCCTCTCTCCTGTAGAGTGTAAGCTCTTATGGTTAGTGGGGTCCTCTCTGTCCTGTAGAGTGTAAGCTCTTATGGTCAGTGGGGTCCTCTCTCCTGTAAAGTGTAAGCTCTTATGGTCAGCAGGGTCCTCTCTCCTGTAGAGTGTAAGCTCTTATGGTCAGTGGGGTCCTCTCTCCTGTAAAGTGTAAGCTCTTATGGTCAGCAGGGTCCTCTCTCCTGTAGAGTGTAAGCTCTTATGGTCAGTGGGGCCCTCTCTCCTGTAGAGTGTAAGCTCTTATGGTCAGCAGGATCCTTTCTCCTGTAGAGTGTAAGCTCTTATGGTCAGCAGGGTCCTCTCTCCTGTAAAGTGTAAGCTCTTATGGTCAGCAGGGTCCTCTCTCCTGTAGAGTGTAAGCTCTTATGGTCAGTGGGGCCCTCTCTCCTGTAGAGTGTAAGCTCTTATGGTCAGCAGGATCCTTTCTCCTGTAGAGTGTAAGCTCTTATGGTCAGCAGGGTCATCTCTATCTAGGAAACTCAGTTTGAGTGAAGGAGGACACAAAGGGAGACTTTTCCTTCCAACCCTACCACTGTACAAGGGACTATCCACAGCTGGGCAACATGGACTGAAGTGAGGTGGTCAGAGGTCTGTGTAGAACTCATGGCGTACTCACTTATTAAGAAAGAAGGAGGGAGAGGTTGTGTAGGTTTGTATTTTAGGCGTGCTGCTCTGTAAATTCTATGTTTTATTTGTCCTGTCTGCAGGTTAATAACCCCCTGCAGTGCTTCTGTCCCTTGGTGTGGGGGAGGGGGGCCTGTCTGTCTGTGTCTGTCTCTTTATCTCTCTCTTTATCTCTTTGTCTCTCTCTTTGTCTGTGTCCGTTTGTCACTTTCCCTGTCTGTCTCTTTCCCTGTCTGTCTGTGTCTGTCTGTCTCTTTATCTGTCTCTTTTTCTGTCTCTTTTCCTGTCTGTCTTTCCCTGGCTGTCTGTCTCTTTCCCTGTCTCTGTCTGTCTCTTTGTCTGTCTCTTTGTCTGT